>NC_060138.1:1140698512-1141001542 GCF_021461385.2 Schistocerca piceifrons
TATCTCCGGATGTAATTGACATTTTACAATGCAACAAACGGCACAGATTACGTATTTGTTTATATGTTCAGATGTTCTAACAAAACTAACGGGGTTCCATTTAAAAAAACGTAGGTTTGTGTTAAAAAACATACTTCCGTGCATTTTTTTATGGTTTGTATTAACCAATTACACTAGCCCCTCTCCTCACGTTCGGTCTGTGGAACCGATTGGTCAGTATTTGATGTGGTTTACGAAATGTATCCAGCGGTAACGTTAGGTGACTCGCCCTGTATAAAAGGTCTCGGGGGACGGGAGGGGGGAGGGGGTTGGAAAAATCCGGCACGTCAAAATCGCCGTGGTGCCAATGACAACAACGAGAAGCAGCTGCAAGCCGCAGAAGACGACACTGGACGTCGATTTCTGACCTCGCACCACCCGTCACAGGACAGTGAACAAACAGCAAGGGAATTTAAACTAAGATATTTTGTCTTTAATTAAAATATGTATGCATGAATGACTACTGATCAGTAAAACATGCTAGAAACGCGAGGCAGTATGTTAAGTTAAACATACAGTAAACAAATGTGACAAGTTTCAGAAAAACAATAAATAATTATTCCACTAGGCACGGTTCGTAAACTTAGCCGGCCTGGCCACAATTAATTATAAAACCCGAAGAGAGACAGGTGCTGAAGTTACGGCGTTAGTCTTTGTCTTAATGCTGAAGTCGATCAGAAAGCGTTCTGTAGAAACTGGAATTAAAAGGAGCAAAGTGCACCTCCACGTGAAGATGGATCAGCATGAGGACCTGGAGTAACATCAAGCAATGCAGAGATGAGGGTGGAGCACATACGGATGTTTAAAGTTAAAGTGAGATAACTGTCAGGGTAGAGGTGCTTCCTGGCCAACCCGTATGATGTTGACCCTGACGGTCTGGACCACCCTGTTGTATAAGGTGGCAACCAACCACTTCCACTTCATTGAACGCAGAGGCCCACTAGCTTTTCTCTGGCAAACTCCAGGAGCCACTCCACTCCCCCCCCCCCCCTCCAACCCCACCCCTACAAAGTCCTCCCTCCCCCTCCCCCATCTTCTTTAGTTTGCTCTCCTCCCCCCGGCTCATTACGGGAGCCGGGTGCGGCCATTCCGCCGCCAGCCCTCTGGCCGAGTTCCCCGACGTAATCTGCGGCGGCCGGGTGCTTGGGAACAACTGTTTGGCCAGAGGCAGCTGCCTCTTTCTCGCCTGGAGCCGCGCGACCTGACCGAGCTGCTCCTGGGCTCTGAAGCCGCCCGACCGCAAACGCCGCGCCGGACGCACGTCTACAGCTACATTACGTAATTGCAAATCTCTCTGAAGTGCATGGCAGAAGATACTTGATGTGTTGGCAAATGTGCCAACACCTTGTAGATAGAGGAGGCCGAAATGCCCGCTATCTAACGCAGACGGGCGTGAATTCTGGAACAGGATAAGTAGTGAATGCTAATAAGAAAAGTATGCAGCTCCTCGAATACTTAACTTTTATTCCTTCATGTGTTGTATACATCGTTCTTGATGAGACATTTCATACGATAACTATCAAACTATGTAAGGCTAATGGCGCCTTGCTAGGTCGTAGCCATTGACTTAGCTGAAGGCTATTAACTGTCTCTCGGCAAATGAGAGAAAGGCTTCGTCAGTGTAGTCGCTAGCAAAGTCGTCGGACAACTGGGGCGAGTCCTATTCCGTATCTCGAGACCTGCCTTGTGGTGGCGCTCGGTCTGCGATCACACAGTGGCGACACGCGGGTCCGACATGTACTAAATGGACCGCGGCCGATTTAAGCTACCACCTAGCAAGCGTGGTGTCTGGCGGTGACACCACAATACTTCCCATTGTGCCAGTTACTGGGGCTTATTCCCGTTCCATTCGCGTATGAGAAGAACTGACCATTTAAAACTGATACCGGTATTTTAGTTCCGAGTAACCGTTATTTTTTCGGTATTTGGTCTCTGTCATAGAAACAAGTGTTTCTCATTTTTTACTAATAACCGAATAAAATTTGCCTGAGCAGCAGTGCTATAATTTTATGTTTTTAAATAAACCTTTCCTTTAAAAAACGGAATAACTTTTATTCGTAAAATTGACTTTAGTTTGAAATACTGTGTTACTATAGGAAAAGGGGAAAGCGATCAGTGCTATTTTAATAGCAATAAGGTACGCGTGTTCGTGCAGGGTGCAACACTTGCCCGCACCTGGTCTATACGGTAGTTTCTCCCTGTCGTCGCCGGACATCCGTTGTACTGCAGAACGACACGAGCCCTAGTCGGGAAACATTTCAACGAAGTGATGTAGCAATGAACTACAATGCTCCAATTCATTTAAAAGATTAGAGATATGTCAACCATTTTTATGAAATAATTAAAGAGAGTTATGTTAACAGTAACAAATTATAAACTTTACATTTCATCCATTAACAGTATATAATATAAACAGAGAGTAGCCGATCTCCTGCCTGTGTCTACATAATATGCTGTTACCTGCTTGTAGCCCCTGAAAACGACAAATTAAAAACATAATTCTTCAACCTCACTTTTCTCCGTGTAGCACTGACTATTCGTAATTCTCAAATAATGGTATGACCCCTGATTACAACACAATTTTTGAGTAGAGTTCAAAAACTTAGAATCAGTAGGACAATATCGGCTATTTTTGGTAGTATTCAACAAGTGATCACTTTTCAGGAAAGGCAACAAATGTTACAAGGACTAAGTTTTCTTCTATTTGCCTGTTGAATTTAAAATTTTGATTCTGTGTACCCTGTAAATGAGAAAGTCAAAATGTTTTCATTCTTTGTTCGAGTACTATGTTCGTTCCAGGAAATTAGAGGAATAAAAAACCGAAAATCGGTTATTTCAGAAACCGGTTATTTTGAGCACTTTTAACAATCAGGTTAAACCAGCGTGCTAAAAAAAAAACTATATAGCCGAAAACCGGTTGTTTCAGCGAGAACCACCATCCCTAGTATGGACTGCAGAAGAAATGTTTAAATGCCTCTGTGGGCGCTGATATTAATCTTCTTCTCACGACCCCCACGTGCCTGGTAAGTAGGGGGTTTAATGTTGCTAGGGTCATCATTTAAAACCAATTCTTGAAACTTCATAAGTAGGTTTCCACGTGACATGTTTCTTCTGCCTTCAAGAATCTCCCAATTCGGTTTCTTCAGCATCTTCGCGGCACTCTTTCGCGAATGAAACAAATCTGTTATCCATCGTGCTGCTCGTCTGTGTATATGTTCAATGTTACCTCTTAGTCCTGTTTGGTATGGGTCCCTCACACTTGATCAATATTCTGGGATTGTAAACACTAAAGATTTGCAAGCAATCTAATTTCTAGACTGACTTCATTTCCCTACTGTTCTACCAACAAAGCGTAGTGTGTTGCCTGGCTTAATAATAACATCATCCTATGTGATAATTTCGTTTCGTATCCCTAAAAAGTGCTACCCACATGTATTTGTATGAGTTCAAAAAATGGTTCAAATGGCTCTGAGCACTATGGGACTCAACTGCTGTGGTCATAAGTCCCCTAGAACTTAGAACTACTTAAACCTAAGTAACCTAAGGACATCACACACATCCATGCCCGAGGCAGGATTCGAACCTGCGACCGTAGTGGTCGTGCGGTTCCAGACTGTAGCGCCTTTAACCGCTCGGCCACTCCGGCCGGCATGTATAAGTTGGCCAATACCAACTGTGACTTATTGGTGTTATAGTCATAGGATAGGTTTTTCGTTTTGTGAATTGCACAGTTTTACATTTATGAAGATTCAAAGCAAGTTTTCTATCTTTGTGCTGTTTTGAAACCTTACTGAGATCCGACTGCACGATTTATCCTACAGTTTTTCACTGTAGGAAACTGCCTCATCTGCGAAATGTCTCAAGTTACTACTAATACTGTCTGCAAGGTCATTAATGTACAAAAGGAGCAGAAAGCGTCCCAGCACACTTCCATAGAGGCGTCCCAGCACACTTCCATAGAGCAGACCTGAAGTTATCTCTACTTCTATTGATAATTCTTTATCAAGAAATCTTCAAGTCAGTCACAAATTTCTCTTCATACCCCATAGGACCACATTTTCGATAATAAGCGTGGGTATGACACGGAGTCAAACAATTTCTGATATCGGTAAACAATATTTTGATCCATGGCTTTCACGATGTCTTGTGAGAAAAGTGCGAGTAGGGTTTCAAATGATCGACGTTTCCGGAATCCGTGCTGGTTGGCATGAACGAGTACTTACATTAAGTTTAAGCCTAGAATATGTTCTGAGATTCTACAGCGCACTTGCTCCTCATATTTTCGTTGTTTCAGTCACCAGCTGTATTCGTTGTAAACGTCTAATATTTCACTACTACAGGGAGTTTTATCCTTGAAAATAAGTCCACCAGAAGAAGGGATGTGACAATAGGAAACATGTTAAGACATTGTGGAATAATTTCCCTGGTACTTGAAGGAACATTGAGGCTAAAAACTGAAGGGGAAGTCAGAGACTGGAGTATACCCAACAAATGACTGAGTGTGTTGGATATGAATGCTGCTCTGCGGTGGGAGGTCAACACAGGAAAGGAAGTCGTTGCCCATCGCATTAATCCAATCAGAAGACTGGTTACTCAAAAAGAAAAAAGTCAGCACACCGGACAAAATAATATCCTTATGAGTCGTCTGTTTCGGTTTCCCGATGTTCTTTTGTGTGGTGGATTCGGCTTCGCCTAACCCTGAGCCACCACTAGCCGAAAATTTCACATTGCAATTTGTTGATCTGCAGAGCTCGCTGAAGGCATCGCGGTCGTTCCTGAGCTCATGAAATGGCCGAACCTGTAGTTTTTTTTTTCAGATCTTTCCCATCCTCTTTCTAGAGATATCACGTGAAACCGTGTTTACCTCTATCCTTGACAAGAGTACATTTCGGAAAAAAAGAATGTTCACAACTTTATTACGGATATGCATCACGAGCAGATATAGACTCAGATTACATTTTAATAGCGATGAAGAGTAGGCTAAAGTTTAAGAGACTAGTAAACAAGAATCAGTCTGCACAGAAGTGGGGTACGGAAGCGCCAAGGAATGAAGAAATACGACTGAAGTTGTCTGAGGCTATAGATAGTGCGATAATGGGTAGCTCGGTAAGTAGTTCAGATGAAGATAAATGGGCATCTCTAAAAAGGGCAATAACAGTAGTTGGAAAGAAAAACTTATGTACAAGGAAAGTAGCAAAAACCATGTGTAACAGAAGAAGTACTTCAGTTGGTCGACGAAAGAAAGAAGTACAAAAAATGTACAGGGAAATTGAGAAATACAAGTCACTTAGAAATGAAATACAAACGAAGCGCAGGGAAGCTAAGGTGAAATGGCTACACGAAAAATGTAATGAAATCGAAAACGAAACTATTGTCGGAAGGACTGATTCAGTATACAGAAAAGTCAAAACAACCTTCGGTGATATTAAAAGAAAGGGCATAACGTTACGAGTGGAATGGGAAATCCATGGTTAAAAACAAAGGAGAGAGCGGGTAGGTGGAAAGAGTACATTGGGAGGTCTCTGCGTGGGAGAAGACTTGTATGATTACATGATAGAAGAGGAAACATAAATCGTCAAGGAAGAGATAGGGGACCCAATATTAGAATCAGAATTTAAAAGATCTTTGGAAGACTCAGGATAAGACAACAGAGATAGATAATATGCCATCGTAATTTCTAAAATCATCAGCGGAAATGGGAACAAAACGACTATTCTTGATGATGTGTAGGAGATATGAAACTGGGCATATACCAAAGACTTTCGGAAAAATATCATTCACACAATTCCGAAGATTTCGAGAGCCGACAAGTGAGAGAATAATAATCACAATCATCTTAACAGCTCATGCATCCAAGTTGCTGATAAGAATAACGCAGAGAAGAACGAAAAAGAATCTGTTAGATGACTATGAATTTGGCTTTAGGAAAGGTAAAGGCACCAAGAAATGGCACTTCTGCCGTTGCGGCTGATAATGGTAGCAAGACCAAAAATGGAGAAACATTCATAGGATCTGTCGACCTGGGAAAAGCGTTCAACAGTGTAAAATGGTGCAAGATGTTCGAAATTCTGAGGAAAATGGGGGTGAGCTATAAGATAAGACGCGTAATATACAGGGTAATTTTTTACAACGAGTACAAACTCTAAGGACTGATTTATGAGAGGATACGGAACGAGAAAAGTGTAATGAATTGATGTCCCCGCAAATGCATGGTTTCCGTGCTAGAGACGATTTATTCAATCATACATTGTTACAGAGACTGCGGCCTAATACGCGCTGTACTATGCATGACAGTTACAGTATGTGTTGAAAACAGTCTACATGTACCTCAACGCATGCGTGTACGTGCTATAGCATGTTCTGTCTCATACGTTCACATCTGCCGGGCTGCATCCGAACTATGTGAAAGGCAGCATGTATACGCTGCTCCAGTGTCTCTACGTCTGGAATGGGCTCTGCATACATGATACTTTTGAGATGGCCCCATAACCAGGAATCGCACGGGTTGAGATCCGGTGAACGAGCAGGCTATGCAACTGGACCCTCTCGTCCGATACATCGACCGGGAAGACACGATTGAGAAGCGTCCGGGCGCTAACGGTGAAGGGCGCTGGAGCACCATCATATAGCAGGCAGATAACCCTTCGAAAAATGATTATAGCTCCATCTTCTGTCTGGAGTAAGGGACTACTGCTGGTCAGTATCCAATAGAACAATACTAATCTCCGTTATTTAGGTTTTCCAAGGAGCACGCATGCCCGTAATAATCGTTACGAAACCAGTTTAACGATTGAAGCAGGCCTGAAGATGGCGTAGTGTATCGTCGAAACTGGTAGCGTAGAAATAAAACCTAAATAACGGCGATTGATATTGTTTCATTGGAACCCTTTGGAACATCAATGGCACTTCTTACAGCAGGGGAGGCAAAGTCGCCAGTAAGAAACGTCGATTGTTCTGGCCTGTGGCGACGTGGAAGGAAGAGTGGTCCCAAAATACGCGCGCCAATTATACTGGCCTACACGCTCCAGCTGCACCGATGCTGATGATTCGCTGTCGCCATACCAAGGGGGTTCTGCTACTGTCCCACAGTTGATTGTTATGAAAGGTGAAGATACCACTCCGTGTAAAGGTGGCCTCATCTGTGAACAGGACGGATGACACAAATCCCAGAATGGTGGCTGCCTGGTAAAGAAACCACTGCTCCCGATGTGGAGAGTCTGTCGCTAGTAAGCCTTGCATAGGCTGTAAGTGAAAAGGGTAGCAACAATTGTCATGGAGAACGTTCCACAAGGTCGTCTGGCTTACCCTGTACTGGTGGAGCAACTGCCTGATACTCACACGGCAGTCGCCTTCCACAGTGTTAATCATATTCTCCTAGAAGCCTGGTGTCCCAACATTTCTGGTACTTCTCACATGATTTACTGCTTCCTGAAACGACGCTGTCTCAGACAAACGGCGAAACACTGTTGCAAACTTTTAAATGCAGTGGTTGTTGTCGGCAGGGATAGGTCTTCTCATATGACCTTGCTGCCCGCCGCGCATGAGCATTTGTCTTTCCATAAGTAAATACCATGTAGGTAAGCTGGCGATTCGAATACGGAACCACTGTGTACAACGCTGTATCACATCCACTAGAAGGTGAGTCAGCAAGAGACGTGAATCAGACACAACATAACCAATTGCTACGGTAGGTTCAAAACGGTTCAAATGGCTCTGAGCACTATGAGACTTACCATCTGAGGTCATCAGTCCCCTAGAACTTAGAACTACTTAAACCTAACTAACCTAAAGACACCACACACAGCCATGCACGAGGCAGGATTCGAACCTGCGACCGTAACGGTCGCGCGGTTCCAGACTGAAGCTCCTAGAACCGCTCGGCCACAGCGGCCGGCCTGCTATGGTAGGGCCGGCCGGGATGGCCGAGCGGTTCTAGGCGCTACAGTCTGGAACTGCGCGAGCGCTTCGGATGCAGGTTCGAATCCTGCCTCGGGCATGGATGTGTGTGATGTCGTTAGGTTGTTAGGTTTAAGTAGTTCTAAGTTCTAGGGGACTGATGACCTCAGCAGTTAAGTCCCATAGTGCTCAGAGCCATTTGAACCATTTTTGTCATGGTAGGATAGTGCGCTATGGCATGCTGTATGAGGAACAGTACAACCCTCTAGGAGGAAACAATGCATACAGTAACAGTGGCTGCAAGATACACTGCATATTAGACTGCAGTCTCTGTAACATAGTATGATTGAATAAGTGGTCTCTAGGACGGGAACCATGCATTTCCAGACATAAGTTCATTAGATCTCTTCTGTTTCGTATCCTCTAACCGACCATCCCTAGAGTTTGTACACAGCGGAAAAATCATCCTGTACAATATTAGCTGCGGTACCCGGCGTTGCCCAGGATGTTTAATATCTGCCACACAAAGTGACCGGCTCTGTCCCTTGTTGATACTGATACCGAATGCAAGCCGCACGGGAAACCGAAATCGCTTTAAACTGAATGGCATATATGACCACACTGGGTGTCAATGGAATGTGACGAATGAATATGTCTTCACCTGTGGCATTCATAAAAATCAAGTTTCAGGTTTCTGATTCTGACTTTTGCAAATATACATCAACGTCAAACTAAAGTTGTAGTAATAACAGTTCCATCATAGATTAAGTTTTGCTTTCTTCTTAACCTACAAATTAAAGTAATATATTTGTAATGCATAATATACGTAAATAAATCTGATTTTCTGCAAAAAATATTTTGACTCTAATAATACGCTGTACGAAAAGATGATTGGCTGCGCTAATTGTGTTACATTTTACGCGATACGTATCTCATTGCGCTTTTGGAGAAACCATGTTCTATTCTTTCAGCTCAGTTTTCACTGTTTCTACGTCGAGCACGACTCGAACTGTGGAACAGTTTACTTACCGCTTCTAGAAACCCTCGGGTTCTGTTCGATCTTCTGGTACTATATCTATGGCCTGTCTTACAATTAGTGTAGCGCTGCGGATTTTGATAGTAAAAATAACTGCGAAACACGGACTAAAATGTTTTCTAGGTTGTAGGTCATACGTGATAAACGCAACTAATAATAAATAAGATTTTTCAATCATGCTTCTGTCAAATTTTCGAACTTTCGCTCGTGCTGCGATCTAGTGGCGCTTGATAGTACTATCTCCAAGACGGGTATTCTCGCTGTGTCCGCATCTCGTGGTCTCGCGAAACCATTCTCACTTCCCGATCACGGGGTCCCGGGTTCGATTCCCGGCAGGGCCAGGGATTTTCACCTGCCTCGAGATGACTGGGTCGGAGGAAGGCAATGGCAAACCACCTCCACTAGGACCTTGCCTAGTACGGCGGTGCCGGTCTCCCGCATCGTCCCATATGCTCTGTTGCGGAGTACGGGACTTCATCATCATTCTCGCTGTAATTTATTGCCGCGATGGGAATTACAGTCTGTTTACCACGACATATTTTGTTTTTTTATGCATTTAATTTTTTTCATTAATTTTCTTCATTGCTTTATCTGAATGTAGGAGTCTGAAGTAAATTGGTCAAGTGCTTTTCGACCTGTTCGCGTTGTTCAGCAAGTGTTGTTGATTGACAGGTCGCACGAGTAGCTTCTCACGCCATCATATGCCACAGGTGCTCGATTGGAGACACGTCCGGAGATCGTGCTGGCCAGGGAAGTTGCTGCACTTCCTGGAGAGCACGTTTTGTCCCACGGGCAGTGTGTGGGCGAGCATTATCCTGTTGCAACAACACATCATCTTTCTGTTGCAAGAAAGGCAGAAAAATGAGTCTAACAACATTCTGCACGTGCCAAGCGCTGATTAGTATCCCCTCCAGAAACACGAAATTTGTATGAGAGTTGTAGCTTATAGCACTCCAAGCCATAAGGCATGGAGGGGCAGTGTGTTTTGGACGAATTTACTCTTCGAGACAGCGCTCAGCTGGTCTACGTAGTACGCGCAAATGTCCATCACTTGCCTGTGGGCAAAATCTGACTTCATCGCTGAAGGCCGCGGCGTACCATCTCATCTTCCAAGTGATCTTCTGGCGGCACCAGTCGTGCTGTGCGCGTCGATGCTGTGGCGCTAGTAGAAGACAGGCTAGAGCTGTCCCACTGCTGATAATAAGTTCGCAGCAGTTCGTGTTGGTAAGTCTTGGCTCAGAAGCCCTCTTATCTGTGCCGTGGTAGCTGTACGATCTGCCACTGCTGCCCTTGCAATACGACGGCTCTAGCGGCTATCCGTGCTGCTCGGATGTCCAGAACCTCGTCTACGGATATTAGAATGTTCACGTCACCACTGATACCAGCATCTTTGCGTAATTGACGCATCACGTCCAACTTCTGTGGCAGTTCTCCGAAAGGACCATCCCGCCACTCGTAATGTCACAATTTGACCCCTTTCAAACTGGCTCATTTGGCTGTAGGAAGTGTGAGTGCGGCTCCGTGGCATGGTTGCCTGCTTGCTTCACACGTTTGCATAGCACTGAGCCTTCTAGTTGTGAGCATTTTCTGAACTTCTTCTATCCCCCAGGTGGCCTACGGCCTATGTCCACCCAAATGTTCATTAGGGAATCATATAGAAATTTGAAGTGAAAAGGACCTTTATACAGGGTTATTACAAATGACTGAAGTGATTTCACAGCTCTGCAATAACTTTATTATTTGAGATATTTTCACAATGCTTTGCACACACATATAAAAACTCAAAAAGTTATTTTAGGCATTCACAAATGTTCGATATGTGCCCTTTTAGTGATTCGGCAGACATCAAGACGATAATCAAGTTCCTCCCACACTCGGCGCAGCATGTCCCCATCAATGAGTTCGAAAGCATCGCTGATGCGAGCTCGCAGTTCTGGCACGTTTCTTGGTAGAGGAGGTTTAAACACTGAATCTTTCACATAACCCCCACAGAAAGAAATCGCATGGGGTTAAGTCGGGAGAGCGTGGAGGCCATGACATGAATTGCTGATCATGATCTCCACCGCGCCGAAAATTCAAAGCCTTTGACTTTGTCATCGGGTGTCAGGGCTTGTAGCAATTGTAAACGGTAAGGCTTCTGCTTTAGCCTTTTCCGTAAGGTTTTCCAAGCCGTCGGCTGTGGTACGTTTAGCTCCCTGCTTGCTTTATTCGTCGACTTCCGCGGGCTACGCGTGAAACTTGCCCGCACGCGTTCAACCGTTTCTTCGCTCACTGCAGGCCGACCCGTTGATTTCCCCTTACAGAGGCATCCAGAAGCTTTAAACTGCGCATACCATCGCCGAATGGAATTATCAGTTGGTGGATCTTTGTTGAACTTCGTCCTGAAGTGTCGTTGCACTGTTATGACTGACTGATGTGAGTGCATTTCAAGCACGACATACGCTTTCTCGGCTCCTGTCGCCATTTTGTCTCACTGCGCTCCCGAGCGCTCTGGCGGCAGAAACCTGAAGTGCGGCTTCAGCCCAACAAAACTTTATGAGTTTTTCTACGTATCTGTAGTGTGTCGTCACCATATGTCAATGAATGGAGCTACGGTGAATTTATGAAATCGCTTCAATCATTTGTAATAGCCCTGTATATTAAACATATTTATATGTTTCCAGTCAGATTACGAAGTGATCTTTCTCTTGTCTTGATGATAAAGTGTCCAAATTCATCAAGATCGGAATAAAATTGCAGATTTGTATGAATTACAAACAAACAAATAAACACTGTTCCTTATATACAGGGTGTAAACGGTATAAGGCGCCAAAATTATACAGACGGCACATCTCGCAATGCTTGACATAAAAGTCTAGTAACATGTTTGCGTATATCCTACGGTTGTCCAAAAAAAAAAAAAAAAAAATTCGTCTCAGGATAATGGTTTTGGAAAAGTAGATACTAGACCGTACACGTACGTAAGCAATCGCTTCCTGTTATTGCCCGCTGCGCGTATTGACATCGCGAGCGTAAATCGTAAACACACAGGCAGCTGCGGCCTGAGTGGCTGCGTCATTGTAATCCACCGAGCGACGACAGTGGGCGAGTAACCTGTGCAGAGGTTATTGCAACTCTGTTAACTGTTAGGATGGAAAGGAGATTTACTATAGCTGAACTATGCGATATTCACCTAATTTATGGCGAGGCAAAATGTGTTGCGAGGGCAGCTGTACGAATTTCATGTGGTTCCTCGACGACGGTGCTCCACCCCACGTTGGTCACAGAGTACGCAGATTTTTGGATAGTCGATTTCCAGGACGATGGACCGGGCGTTCGGGTCCACGTCGATGGCCAGCACGCAGCCCTGATTTAAATCCACTGGATTTTTACTTTTGGGGTCATATGAAGGAACTTGCTTATGCTGAGCTTGTAAATAATGTGGACGAATTGACGCAGAAGATTTTAGATGCTGCCAATACCATAAAGACCAATGTGCATGTGTGTGAACGAGAGCGACGAAACTGGGTTCGCCGTAATGAAGCATGTGTAGAAGCGAATGGTGGTCAATTCGAACATTTATTGTAGTATTGGTGTAAGAGGAAACGAAGTAATGGGTTTTCTTTTCGTTACGATGTTGTTGTACAGAAGAGAAATAATGTGAATTTAGTATTCGTTATGGCATTGCCGTAAAAAGGTGAAACAGTTGATTGTAATTAATGCACAACTATCTATTTGGTGAATGACTGAATTTGTACTAATGGAAATACATTGTGTTTGATATTAGCTTGTCATTACTACTACGACCTTCGTTGTCGACTTGTTGAGAAACAGACTGGTTGTATGGTTGTAATCAATTCACTTAAAGCGAATTACACATTCTTGACAACCCAAAAACCGTTTACATTCCTTTTTTCGGTACCACCTGATTATCACACCACGTCGTTGTACACGTCTAATGATTTCAATCCTCTGGTCGGCTCGTTGCCTTTCTCTGGCCGCCCCGTCATTGTAGGCAATAAGCTCGGTACGCCGTGTACTGTCGGTTGTCTACGTAAACAGAAATGCGTATACTATCTATCCTATGAACATTAGATTTTAATAATACAAAAATAAAGTACATGATACAAGAAAATGTCATTAGACTTTTTTGTCAAGCACACCGAGATGTACCATCTGTATAATTTTGGCGCCTTATACCGTTTACACCCCGTATATATAATGGTTTAAAACGAGAGGTGACAATAACAGTGGAAGACAAAGAACAAAATGCTCGGATTAAAAAGGCTGTAAGGCAGGGATGTAGTCTCCTGCTCCTACTGTTCAGTCTACACATCGAAGAAGCAATGACGGAAATAAAAGAAAGGTTCGCTCTCCCGAGTGAAAGTGAAGAAGAATTACAGCATCTGTTGAATGGAATGAAGAATTGAAGAAAGACAAAAGTAATGAGATTTATCCACAAATTGCAACAGTGAGGAACCTTATATCAGAATTGGAGATCACGAAGTAGAGGAAGTTAAGGAATTCTGCTACATAGGCACCAAAGTAATCATGATGGACAGAGCAGGGAGGACACAGAAAGCAGACGAACATTAGCAAAAAGGACATCACAGGCCAATAGAAGTCTACTATTAGTACCAATCGTAGGTCTTAACTTGAGGAAGAAATTTCTGAGAATGTGCGTTTGGAGGACGGCATTGTATCACACTGAAACATGGACTGTGGGGAAACTGGAACAGAAGAGAATCGCAGGATCTGAGATGTGCTGCCACAAAGGAATGTTGAAATTTGGTTCTATTGATGAGGGAAGAAATGAGGTTCTCTGCAGAATCGGCGAAGCGAGGAATGTATCGAAAACACTGAAAGAAGGAGGGACAGGATGATAGACGTCTGTTAATATATCATGTAAAACCTTCCATGGTACTAGACGGAATTGTAGAGAGTAAAAACTGCAGAGGAAGACAGAGATTGGGACACATTCAGTAAATAAATAAAGACGTACGTTGCAATTCCTACTCTCAGATAAAAAAGTTGGTACGTATAGGATAATTCCCGTTGACCTGTAATCATGAAGTTTGGCAAGAAGCAAGGTGTCACAGTACAAGGAAAGGAAAAAAATCCGAAAATTGTTAATCTGTAATTATGTTATTGTGGTCTTCGGTTCAGAAACTGGTTTGATGCAACTCTCCATGCTACTGTATCCCGCGCAAGCTTCTTCATCTCCTAGTACGTCGTGCAGCCTACATCCTTCTGAATCTGCTTAGTGTATTCATCTCTTTGTCTCCCTCCACGCTGCCCTCCAATACTAAATTGGTGATCCCTTGATGCCTCAGAACATGCCCTACCAACCGATCCCTTCTTCTAGTCAAGTTGTGCCATAAATTCCTCTGCGCCCAATTCTATTCAGTACCTCCTCATTATTTACGTCATCTACCCTCTAAGCTTCAGCATTCTTCTGTAGCACCATGTTTCGAAAGCTTCTATCCTCTTCTTGTCTAAACTACTTATCGTCCATGTTTCACTTCCATACATAGCTACACTCCATAAAAAAACTTTTAGAAAGGACTTCCTGACGCTTAATTCTATACACGTTGTTAACAAATTTTTCTTCTGCCATAGCCAGTCTACATTTTATACCCTCTTCACTTCGGCCATCATAAGTTATTTTGCTTCCCAGATAGCAAAACTCATATACTACTTTAAGTGTCTCATTTCCTAATCTAATTCCCTCAGCATCACCTGATTTAATTCGACTACTTTCCATTATCCTCGTTTTGCTTTTGTTGATATCTATCTTATATCCTGCTTTCAAGACACTGTCCATTCCGTTCATCTGCTCTTCCAGGTCCTTTGCTGTCTCTGATAGAATTACAATATCGTCGCCAAACCTCAAAGTTTTTATTTCTTCTCCATGGATTTAATTCCTACTCCACATTTTTCTTTCGTTTCCTTTACTGCTTGCTCAATATACACATTGTACAACATCGGGGATAGGTTACAACTCTGTCTCACTCCCGTCTCAATCACATCTTCCCTTTCGTGCTTCTCGTCTCTTATAATTCCCCTTCGGTTTCTGTACAAATTGTAAGTAGCCTTTCGATTCCTGTATTTTACCTCTGCCACCTTTAGAATTTGAAAGAGGCTATTCCAGTCAACATTGTCAAAAGCTTTCTCTAAATCTACACATGCTAGAAACGTAGGTTTGCCTTTCCTTAACCTATCTTCTGAGATAAATCGTAGAGTAAGTACTGCCTCGCGTGTTCCAACATTTCTACTGTATCCTAACTGATCTTTACCGAGGTCCGCTTCTACCAGTATTCCATTCGTTTGCGAAGAATTCATGTTGGTATTTTGCAAACATGACTTTAAAAACTGATAGTTCGATAATTTTCACACCTGATAACATCTACTTTCTTTAGGATTGGAATTATTATATTCTTCTTGAAAGCTGAGGGTATTTCGTGTGTTTCACACAGCTTGCTCACCAGGTGGAAGAGTTTTGTCTTGGATAGCTGACCCAAGGCTATCAGTAGCTGTAATGGAATGTTGTCTACTTCCGGGACCTTGTTTTGTCTCGGGTCTTTCAGTGCTCTGACAAACTCATCATGCAGTATCCTATCTCCCATTTCATCTTCATCTACGTCCTCTTCCATTTCCATAATATTGCCTTGAAGTACATCGCACTTGTATAGACCCTCTATATACGCCTTCCACCTTTCTGCTTTCTCTTCTTTGCTTAGGACTCGTTTTCCATCTGAGCTCTTGATATTCATACAGGTGGTTCCATTTTCTCCAGAGGTCTCTTTAATTTTCCTGTAGGCAGTACCTATCTTACCCCTATGCCCCCCACGAACCATGGACCTTGCCGTTGGTGGGGAGGCTTGCGTGCCTCAGCGACACAGATAGCCGTACCTTAGATGCAACCAGAATGGAGGGGTATCTGTTGAGAGGCCAGACAAACGTGTGGTTCCTGAAGAGGAGCAGCAGCCTTTTCAGTAGATGCAGGGGCAACAGTCTCGATGATTGACTGATCTGGCCTTGTAATGCTAGTCAAAACGGCCTTGCTATACTGGTACTGTGAACAGCTGAAAGCAAGGGAAAACTACAGCCATAATGTCATGCGGCTTTACTGTATATCTAAATGATGATGTCGTCCTCTTGGGTAAAATATTCCGGAGGTAAAATAGTCCCCCATTCGGATCTCCGGGTGGGGACTATTCAGGAGGACGTCGTTATCAGGAGAACAAAACTGGCATTGTACGGATAGGAGCGTGGAATGTCAGATCCCTAAATCTGACAGGCAGTTTAGAAAATTTAAAAAGGGAAATGGTAGGTTAACGTTAGATATAGTGACGTTCGGTGGAAGGAGGAACAATATTTCTGGTCAGGTGAATATAGGGTCATAAATACCAAATCTAATATGGGTAATGCACGAGTAGGTTTAATAATGAATAAGAAAATAGGAACGCGGATAAGCTGCTGTGAACAGCATAGTGAACGCATTATTGTAGCCAAGATAGACACGAACCAGACGCCTATCACAGTAGACTATGTTTATATGCCAACTAGTTCCGCAGATGATGAAGAGACTGAAGACATGTATGATGCGATAAGAGAAATTATTCGGATAGTTAAGGGAAACTAAAATTTAACAGGGACGGAGGACTGGAATTCGACAGTAGGAAAAGGGAAAGAAGGAAAAGTAGTAGGTGAATATGGACTGGGGGTAAGGAATGAAAGAGAAAGCCGCCTGGTAGAATTTTTGCACAGCGTACAAGTTAATCGTAGCTAACACTTGGTTTAAGAATCATGAAAGACAGTTGTATACGTGGAAGAGGCCTGGAGGCACTGCTAAGTTTCAGGTAGATCATATAACGGTAAGACAAAGATTTAGGAACCAGGTTTTAAATTGTAAGACGTTTCCAGGGGCAGATGTGGACTCTGACAACAATTTATTGGTTATGAACTGTAGCTTAAAACTGAAGAAACTGCAAAAGGTAGGAATTCAAGGAGATGAGACCTGGATAAACTGAAAGAAGCAGAGGTTGCAGAAAGCATTAGAGGAACTATTGACATGAAGAGGGGAAAGAAATACAATAGAAGAAGAACGGGTAGCTTTAGGAGAAAAAATAGTGAAGGCAGCAGAGGATCAAGTAGGTGAAAAGAGAGCTATTAGAAATCTTTGGGTAACAGAAGATATATTGAATTTAACTCATGAAAGGACAAAATATAAAAATGCAGTAAATGAGGCAGGCAGTAAGGAATACAAACGTCTCAAAAATGAGATCAACAGAAGTGCAAATTAGCTAAGCAGGGGTGGCTAGAGGACATATCCAAGGATGTAGAATCTGTAATTATATCACACGAAAAAAAAAATCTGTTATTTGGTATCCTGTTGCCTGTCTATCCACCTGTTAATGCCTCTTTTTCTCAGGAACGCGTAGACATATCAATCTGAAATTTACGTCACATCCTGAGGTCTACGGTCGCTTTACCGGGCATCACAGATCCTGTCATTCCCTCTTCCCGTGCCGCAGTGTTTGTTGAAACCTGGGAATGTCGTAGTGACACTTTTGGACTTGATGATTTTGGTGATATTGAACAATTATACAAGACTGTGCTTAAACTGACACACAATATTTTTAGCGCAACGCAATCTGACTTTCAATAATCCCTACAAAAGAATGGCCCTGATTAAATTAACCTATACGTTTCACAAATCACTTACCTCACAAAAATCTTCGTTACTCGAACTACTGCAATACAGCGAGCGCCACTACTGCCAGCTAAATAAAAGATTCTAACTACTGAAGGCACTAACTACTGATGGGCATAGTTAGCAAATGAAAGATTTTAATAGAGAACAAACAATGTATTTACCTTAATAGTGTTGAAAACTCATAATATACATAGCAGTTCATGACATCCAGTCTTACAAATTTCAAAACTCCGCCATCTCTCTCCCCACATCCACCACTGCTGGCGGCTCACCTCCAACCGCGCAACGCTATGCGCTGTTAACATATAGCTGCCGCTGCCCAACACTGCAATGGCAGACAACAATGCAAACTAGCCACAGACTGCACACAGCACAGCCAGTGATTTTCATACAGAGCGCTACGTGGCGTTACCAATAAGAAAACCTAAACAGCCTACTTACAATATGTGCAGAGAAGATGGACGGCATTAGCTAATGCAAATCTAGGTTGGGGTCTGTTGCGTATGTATGTCAGAATGTATGAGATACTGTGACAGATTGATCATCTAAATGCCATAGCTCAGATAACCCAGGCATTGCAATCGGCCGTTGAATCGTTCGATGCGCTGTTGGTTTCTGTTCAGAGGTCATTACAATGTCTAACTGATGTTGCTAGAGACTGCGTAGAACAGTGATTACAATAACAGAAGCAACCATTATATTTCTCGTTTGATTGTTGCAGGCGATTTTAAAACTGAAACCAACATCAAATTTTACTATATGCGTCCTTCAAAGGCATATTACCGTTAATAAACCAAGGCAGTACAAAACTAACGCCGTTATCGAAAACGCTTATTCCAACTTTGATACACAATCCCATACTATTCATTCATTTTTCAATCATCACTTATAAATTTAGTTCAAAATTAATGCTTAAGTAATTATTTTAGTTTAATTTTCAATTTCCACACGAACTACTAAACCCACATTTGACCGCAGTCACACCTGATTATTAGTGAAGATGACGCCGAAGTCGCTCCGGTCTTATATATACCTAATCACTCTCACATTAAAGATACCAGTGTTATAGTTACACGTTTGACGGGAATTTAAGTCTCTGGACTAAATTTATAAATTTTCTGCAATTTGAAGTATCGAGCGTCAGTAACTATTAGCCAATTTATATCATGATTACATTACAAAAATTATTATAATCTAAAAACTTAAACGATACCTGAGTGCCAGCGATCGCTAAAAATTACGTTCGCTGATCTATATATTTGGATTTAACCAGCTAAAACATTATTTAATAACGTATTTTAAAAATTTTTAAATAATCTGTATTGTTAATTAGCATATCATCTTATTATAACTCCAGAATTAATAAAATAAATGAAAAATTACAATAACAAATGCAAAATTATACAAAAAACTTTAACTTGAAACTTAGAATGAAAATATTTTCGTAAGTCTTGGAAATCCCAGGATCGATATCTTGCCACTATTGGTATCAATAACAGTCGAACATTGTCCAGATTGTCGATACCCGAGATGGATGAACTATCTATATACATAACAAAGTTTGTACAGCACCCACAGAGTGCGAGTCCACCCCTTTTTTGTATAGTAGTAATTGGTACTACGGCACAGAACTGCTTGTATTTAATTAGCAATTAATTAACTCGTTCTTTGAAAACCCCATGTTTACCCAGTGTACGGCAGAATTGGCCACCGAATAATTGCCTCTCCAACGTGTTCTGTATTCTCAGTGCCGGCCGAAGTGGCCGTGCGGTTAAAGGCGCTGCAGTCTGGAACCGCAAGACCGCTACGGTCGCAGGTTCGAATCCTGCCTCGGGCATGGATGTTTGTGATGTCATTAGGTTAGTTAGGTTTAACTAGTTCTAAGTTCTAGGGGACTAATGACCTTAGCAGTTGAGTCCCATAGTGCTCAGAGCCATTTGAACCATTTTTTGTATTCTCAGTACAAATCGAGCTCTAAAATGTTGAAAGTCTACATGCTACCATCATTGTTTCTTTCATAGCATAAGTTTCTTTGTGTGCACTTACAACTGGTTTCTTCAGCATTCCTTGTAAAATTTCTCACTGCTGACCAAATACGTGCATCCACCGTTAAGCCATTCGTTAGCTTTTGAAGCGTTTTCCTCTTGAAATACTACAAGAAGAAGACAGGGATATTTAGAAAGAAAATATTCCCAGGAAGATACGGCAAGAACACAATATGATTATTAAATTGATGATTACAATGTAGTACCGCGATGAGCGAGAAAAACGTCCAAAGACGGCAAACCTGGTCTCAAATTCTGGGTAAATGGTACTAATGATTGGTGTTAAAAGACGGTCAATACGTATTTATACTATGTTTCAGGTTGCTGCATGTCGGTGTTGGTGAGGCAGAGTACATCGGGCCAGAAAAGCGATTGCCGATGTCATTGTTCGAAGGCAATTGACCGATCAACCTAATAAGGTTGTTAAATAAAAAATATACGCAAGGCATCAAAAGAAATATTCGGCAAATTACTCTTAGTGACCTTGACTGCTTGGTGCTACGTAGCTGTCAAATACACTCCTGGAAATGGAAAAAAGAACACATTGACACCGGTGTGTCAGACCCACCATACTTGCTCCGGACACTGCGAGAGGGCTGTACAAGCAATGATCACACGCACGGCACAGCGGACACACCAGGAACCGCGGTGTTGGCCGTCGAATGGCGCTAGCTGCGCAGCATTTTTGCACCGCCGCCGTCAGTGTCAGCCAGTTTGCCGTGGCATACGGAGCTCCATCGCAGTCTTTAACACTGGTAGCATGCCGCGACAGCGTGGACGTGAACCGTATGTGCAGTTGACGGACTTTGAGCGAGGGCGTATAGTGGGCATGCGGGAGGCCGGGTGGACGTACCGCCGAATTGCTCAACACGTGGGGCGTGAGGTCTCCATAGTACATCGATGTTGTCGCCAGTGGTCGGCGGAAGGTGCACGTGCCCGTCGACCTGGGACCGGACCGCAGCGACGCACGGATGCACGCCAAGACCGTAGGATCCTACGCAGTGCCGTAGGGGACCGCACCGCCACTTCCCAGCAAATTAGGGACACTGTTGCTCCTGGGGTATCGGCGAGGACCATTCGCAACCGTCTCCATGAAGCTGGGCTACGGTCCCGCACACCGTTAGGCCGTCTTCCGCTCACGCCCCAACATCGTGCAGCCCGCCTCCAGTGGTGTCGCGACAGGCGTGAATGGAGGGACGAATGGAGACGTGTCGTCTTCAGCGATGAGAGTCGCTTCTGCCTTGGTGCCAATGATGGTAGTATGCGTGTTTGGCGCCGTGCAGGTGAGCGCCACAATCAGGACTGCATACGACCGAGGCACACAGGGCCAACACCCGGCATCATGGTGTGGGGAGCGATCTCCTACACTGGCCGTACACCACTGGTGATCGTCGAGGGGACACTGAATAGTGCACGGTACATCCAAACCGTCATCGAACCCATCGTTCTACCATTGCTAGACCGGCAAGGGAACTTGCTGTTCGAACAGGACAATACACATCCGTATGTATCCCGTGCCACCCAACGTGCTCTAGAAGGTGTAAGTCAACTACCCTGGCCAGCAAGATCTCCGGATCTGTCCCCCATTGAGCATGTTTGGGACTGGATGAAGCGTCGTCTCACGCGGTCTGCACGTCCAGCACGAACGCTGGTCCAACTGAGGCGCCAAGTGGAAATGGCATGGCAAGCCGTTCCACAGGACTACATCCAGCATCTCTACGATCGTCTCCATGGGAGAATAGCAGCCTGCATTGCTGCGAAAGGTGGATATACACTGTACTAGTGCCGACATTGTGCATGCTCTGTTGCCTGTGTCTATGTGCCTGTGGATCTGTCAGTGTGATCATATGATGTATCTGACCCCAGGAATGTGTCAATAAAGTTTCCCCTTCCTGGGACAATGAATTCGCGGTGTTCTTATTTCAATTTCCAGGAGTGTATTTATTGAAGGACACCTTCTATACACTATGAGCTACACTAGAAATGTTTTATTTGCCAAAACCGGTTTTCCGGTTTATAATCCATCATTAGTGACATCTCACACAGAGGAATAAATAACTGTGTATACACCGATTTCTGCTAAATGATAACTGTACGTATTGCAACAGTAACGTAAGGCTACTTACATTGTGTTCTTCTATACCAATGGCATGCTGTCAGTTTATACGATAGGATCTTAAATATGTCGTATAATTTAGTACACAGTTTGCCATGTATATTACTGCTGTCATATCAGGCAGTGACAAGTCTTCATAACGTTTGACATAACTGCCATATATTGTAAACAACACAACCTCGTAACATTTGCCGTAATTATCATGTAGAGTAAACATGAAATTGACGGGTCAGAGCGTCTACATTATCTGTTTTTTCATGTAATTATGTATCATTATGTAAATTACAATTTTTTTACAGTTGGCATATGAAGGTAGAACATACTAAAGGTATAAAGTTACAAAATAATCCAGCATATCACGTCAAATTAGACATTTTTATGTGCAAGACATAGAATCCACACCGAAATTATATGTTAGCGACGTTTTAATCAAATAATCTTGGTTTGGAGTCTATACCGTGCATGTAAAATTGTCTAATTTGACGTGATATGTCGTATTATTTTGCAACTTTATATATTTTGTATACTCTACCTTCGTATTTCAACTGTCCAAACATTCTAATTTACATATACATAAACATCGGCTTAGAAATAATCAAAGGCAGGTAACGTAGACTTACTGACTTGTCAGTTCCATGTTTACTGTATATGACAGTTGTGTCAAAGGTTATCAAGTTCCCATGTTTACTCTATATGACAGTTATGTCAGACGTTATGAAGGGTTGTCACTGCCTAAGATTTGACAGCAATGACATACATGGCACACTGTGTACTATGTTATAGGCCATGTTTCAGATGCTATTGTATTAACTGACAATCAAGTCAAATTTATAAAAGTACATAACGTAAGTATACTTACAATACTGCTACCATCTGTGCAGTTATAATTTTGTAGAAATAGATGTACACACAGTTGTTTGTTGCTCTGTGTCAGATGCCACTCATGATGTGTTATAACCCCGAAAATCTGTTTTATAAAACACTTCTAGCGCAGCTCATAATGATCGAAGATATCATTCAATAATCTCTGGGACGTTGTATTTAGTGGTATAACTTGAGTAACGAAAGAACGCATAATGTGTTAGATCGTTGTTCCCTCGGATAATTCGTCACCAATTCTTCCTTTACAGTCTCTGAAAAAAATTCAAAAATTCTTACAGCACTGTGATTATTAACGTGGAATTTAACCACGTCTAATATTTTAAATCAGTTCGACATATACAGTTATAACAATAGGTTCTATTTAAGTCAAATTTGCCGTACACAGAAACATGGATGCTTACTTTACAACAGCCAGACGATAAAAGACGCCTAAGTGTAGCGAGAATAACTGAGGTACCACGTTTCGTTTTTGATACAGAAAAAGACATACGGAACTCCCTTCCGTTTGGCCTCTTTTAAGAAAAATCTCTGGCCAAACATCACTACAGTGAGTTTAATCAAATGAATTATTTCAGAAACAGAAATTCATATACTATTACAGTAGTAAAATGTTTTCATTGGTATCCCTTCATTTTATTCTTTACACGTTTAGTAGTTTCATGGGGGAGACACATTAATAAATTTCATAGCTAGCATATACAACGTTATATTTCATAGCTAGCACATACAACGTTATACTTTTGGTTCGTCTCTGTAATTTTTACCTGAGAACATTTGCTTCTTCCATGGTTCACACTTACGTAAAGAGAAACACCTGCCCGAATCGCCAAAAATACCAGTAGCTCCTCCCACACAGAGACATTCCTTCTCTAACAACCTGTTTACGTGTCTGCTTGGGACGGCAGCCACTCGGCAGTAACCAACTGAGTTTACAGGGATTCAATAACACCTGGACTGAAATAACATACGAGGTTAAGGACGAGAAAATGACGGTCTATGATGAATGAAATGTCAACTGTTGCTTGGTACCGTGACAAGAGGAAAGTATAATGCGTGGGACTTACGGTGGAAAGACAAAAAGAATCTCACTGAAGAGGAGAAGAATGGACCAAACAGCTACATTTTCTGCTCCCGAACTCATTTTCATATCCGTTTTGGAGAGTTTATTTGCATTCTCAAAGCTTTACGATGCGCCAGTATGCCCGCTGTGCAAATAAAGTCCGGGAAAAAAGTGTGGAGTTTCGTTGGATTATTTTCCTCTAGAAAATGAATAACACTGCTGCGGACGCTGTCAGAGAGTCCACCATGTAGTATTACATCAAGATGGCTGTCAAGATTAAATAACGTTGGAAAAATGGGACACAACGAAGGGAAAAGAAAAACTGAACACGATCGTAATTAATCCTATGAAAATAGATACAAACACATGAACGCTGAAGTGAGCTTGACGCTGTTTATTTCTATTGGTCTAGACCTTATGTACTGTTTTGTTTTCCTTTCGCTTTACAGAATTACGTGTGTTGAATTAATCCGTCTCAAATAAAGCGCCGAATAGACCCCGCAATTTATTTTACAGTCACCTGACTGAATTCTATGCGATTTAGAGTTTACGTTATTCGGCAGATTCTGTAACTGAACCCCATCAGCAACGATGCACTGCTTAGGTGCGGCCTGAATGGAAATGCAGTTTGTCGTCCGTTTGACAACAACCGTCAGTTTTCTATTTCTTCTTATTACATGTCCCTAGCCGGCCAACCTTTTGCTTAAAAAATAATCGTCGCCTAACCGCACCGTCCTTAAACCATTGTACCGCTTTGTCTTCTTGTTCTTATTTGTCGTATACATTATAGGGATTGGTTCTAGTTCTGACGCCGCCGTTAGTAACGCACTCTGTGAAAAATGAGTTATATCGTTTAGTGTACGACGAAGGTAAATTCATAGATTTTACCTTAAGGCACACATTGTTGTTTTGTTTCGTATTTTTTACGAATTACCTATAACTGTACCTGTGTATTCATAAAAACTTATAAATGCGAATGAATAACTGTGCTGAAACTCAAATGTGATTTCATTTAAGTGAGGAAAATGTTCCATGTCAGTAACGAAGATATTGTTTACTGCTTCGACTCTTTTTTTTCCAAAAATGGTCCATTGTGGAACTAGAAATCAGTCACAAAGGAAATGATGCACAGATGTAACCGTATTAGATGTTTTCCTCAATTGCTGCATGGCATATACAATAAATTCTGCAGAACGCAAGGTGACAAACCAACCGCAGTTTCACTAAAATGAGACACACTTAAATTAGAAGAATTAGAAATGTCGAGTACTCGCGTGACAGAGGGAAATTATGTCAGTTAGGAGGCAGTTTCTTTCACTTTCGTGAGTGCGAAAGCTAGACATTCTATTAGATTGTGGTCGTTGGCAAGTTGTTGACGGAGGTGGACTAGGGACTAGATAGTTTAAAAAAAGACATAGTCGTTCTGAAATATATATATATATATATATATATATATATGTTCCTACATACGGCTATTTGTGCACTCAATTTGAAAAAATGCATTAGGTTCGAGAACAAGGTCATTCTATTGACAATTGATGTGACAGGTAGTTTATCGTTGAAGGAGTTCAGACAAATGAAACACACATGTCTCCTGCGATAGCCTGTTCGAAGCGTCTTTCGCCGCTTGTTGCAGTTGTTCCTGCAGGCTCTGGAGAACGAATAAGTTGCCGCTTCACCATATCCCATACGTATTCAAGTGGGGAGAAATTTGGTGATGCTGATAGCAAGACCAGTGGTTGTACACCACGAAGGGTCGCCAGCAGTATTGCTCTTCCCAGATTTTCCAGAGCGAACTGGAATTCGTCAGCTAATCTGACTGTTGATTGAATACTTAATACAATTTAGTGAAGTTAATTACTCTTCATTCTCAAAGCAAGACCAATTATCGAACTTAAGAAATATGAAATACTGCATAAATGGGGCTGGTGATAGTTAATAAATAGGTGGGAGACGAAAGATTACAATTGACATGATTTATTTCTAAGTTCGCGCGTAAATGGGGAGTACACGTACGGTTTACACGCTGGTGCCTGCTCACTACTAGCATTAAGTGCAACTAATACTTATTGAAGTGTAGTTGGAATAACGGAACGGAAATTAGGACACGTTCACACACATTCATACAATAGGACAATTACTACACTTTAATACATAATCGTGAGCGCAGTCACCATGGCTCTCTTTAGTCTCAATAATTCTGCTCAGCACGTTGTTACTATTTGATTGAGCGCCTCCAGGAAACTGGCAAAAGGACATGAAAATTGGGTACTGTCAGTTAATCATGAGGAAAGCACTTTAGTTAAATCAAATCACATCTTAATTTAATGAACGGTATAGACTCTGATACGCCACAGAACACCAGGGAAACACGTCTATCAGTGACATAGATTTTTCTACAAAGCATTCAACGGGCCGTGGGAAGATAATACACGTACAAGAATTCATTCAAACCACACTCACACCTAATCGAGATAACTACTAATACATCAAGCCCGCGCCGGCCGCGGTGGTCTAGCGGTTCTAGGCGCTCAGTCCGGAGCCGCGCGACTGCTACGGTCGCAGGTTCGAATCCTGCCTCGGGCATGGATGTGTGTGATGTCCTTAGGTTAGTTAGGTTTAAGTACTTCTAAGTTCTAGGGGACTGATGACCGTAGATGTTAAGTCCCATAGTGCTCACAGCCATTTGAACCATTTGAACCATCAAGCCCGCCTAAGTCCAACTAATCCTTTCCGCCGCTCTGTTTGGACCTGAAAAGTTTCGTTCGTTGGGGTAGCTCTAAAATAATTCATCTCGAAGTACGAATTTCAACTATTGAAGGATTGAATAATAAATCTTCAGTTAATCTGAAGTGACTTAAATATTTCACTATGAATTTACATTAAGCTCAATCGCGTCCAACACGGTACTCTAAGCAGAGCGTTCCCTTAACACAAGTGCTCACCAGCCTCAAGACGGACAACGAGTACTGACCACACTCCCATTCTGAACAAAACCGACGCTACTCCCACGCAACGCAGGAACAAGTCAGAGACGGAGCTTCCTCGAATAACCTGACAACGACACCTGAAGCTTGAGAGGTGTAGACCTCTGTCCAGAACGGAGAGACTGAAAGTTGGCCATCCTGCACCAGAGCAGAAGACAAGCAAATAGCTTCCCGTCTGCTCGTCTTCTCGGAGCAGATGACTCTGTATCCACAACCAAAACTAATTACGGCTACCAATAACTTCAAAACAAACAGTAAACTAATCATTCATCAAGCCATACGTACCAAATAACACTCACATAGGAGGTAACTTATATCTATAGAATTTAATTATGACATGAAATTTCAACTTGATCATTGGGTAACGTTCACAAACGGCAACCTACACTGGCGTCGGATATGTACAGTCCCGTCTAATGTGTCCTGCTCAGCCTCCTCGAGGGAGTGCGAGAAACATTCAGTGAAATAAGACATGGAAGGTGTCTGTGACACACCGTCGCTGGCAATAGCTTTGTGGATCGACTCCATTGAGTCGTTTCAACCTGTAACAACGGTTCAAATGGCAAATTTGTTCATCAACAGGGGCAGATGGCTGTACAGTGACGTCACGTTTAAGCATTTCACAACTGTATAACTGGAGCATATACAGAAACTATTAAGGACTCATACAATTAGCCAATAAATACTGCGTGGAATAAAAATTATACTGTCGCTGCCAATGCAGTTCTGGCAGCCAGAGCAGAGTACTCTGACATTATCCCTTTTGCGGTCGCAGTTAGCCGTGGGTGTAAATCCGGTATCAGTTCCCCCTGTGGCGCAAGCCGGTTTTAATCCGGCAGTCATAGATGAATACGAATAAGGGGTTATTTCAATCGCATTCATTTGCGTTTTTTATTTATTCATTGGATCCATTCGCTGACAAATATTTGTCTCTGTTTTAAAGTCGGTTCTACTGCAACGCACTTTGCCTAGCGTTGACGTAGTTAGCGATTGAAGGCCATCCAGCAGCGAACGAGGATGGCTTGGTATTATCTCGCGAAACATGGTAACCTTTTTCACAGTGTGCTTATTCTGTGTCTGTGTCATTGGAAAGACCTCTCTGTTAGGGGCTGAGACCGTTTCGAAATAGCAGCATGAGTGCTTGTGAACAGAAGTAAATAATAGAAAAACTCGAAAGAATAACTGAACAACATGTTAGTGGGGCCACATATGATGCTCACTTTTCGTGAAGTAGTACGGACTTGATTGGAAGAGGTACGTCATTTGCATCATTATCAAATGGTTCAAATGGCTCTGAGCACTATGGGACTTAACATCTTAGGTCATCAGTCCCCTAGAACTTAGAACTATTTAAACCTAACTAACCTAAGAACATCACACACATCGATGCCCGAGGCAGGATTCGAACCTGCGACCGTAGCAGTCCCGCGGTTCCGGACTGAAGCGCCTAGAACCGCACGGTCACTGCAGCCGGCCATTATCAAATACAGTGCTATTGACAAGGGATTTCAGATTGATTCCGTATTTCTGGGTTTCCGGAAGGCTTTTGACACTACCACACTGCACCACACAAGCGGCTTATAGTTAAATTGCTTGGTTATGGAATATCTTCTCACTTATGTGACTGGATTCCTGCTTTCATGTCAGAGAGGTCACAGTTCGTACTAATTGACGGAAAGTCGTAGAGTAAAACAACAGGGGTTCCTGGTAGTGTTATAGGCCCTTTGCTGTTCCTTATCTATATAAACGATTTGGGAGACAATCTGAGCAGCCGTCTTAGGTTGTTTGCAGATGATGCTGCCGTTTATCGACTAATAAAGTCATCATAAGATCAAAACAAATTGCAAAACGATTTAGAAAAGATATCTGTATAGCACAAAAATTGTCAATTGACTCTAAATAACGAAAAGTGTGAGATCATCCAAACGAGTGCTAAAAGGAATCCGTTAAACTTCGGATACGCGATAAATCAGTCAAATCTAAAGGCCGTAAATTCAACTAAATTCCTAGGTATTACTGAGCCGTGCTGCGGCTCGCGTTGGTGCCGTGTGTAGGTTTCTGCCAGACCGTATCGTTTAGTTGTCATGGTTGCGTTATTTGTCTTCTTCTCGTGTTCACTGGCGCCACTTGGTTTCGTAAGCATTGCCTGTCCGGTAGTGGCAGCATCGGCGCTTATCGATATGTAGTTCTACTTCCCTATCTTTGGGGCGACCTCCTCCTTTTTCCGTGTTGTGTGAGTGTGGAGTTCAGTTGGGGACGCAGGAGCAGAGAGGTCCACGCAGAGCGACAACACGCCAGGACCGCTGGCGGCGTATTTGGATTGCCGGATGGAAGGGCAGTGGTCACGAGGGTGAAACGACCTCGTCGAAAACCGGATCCTGCATGTTTAGGTTGAGTGCAGTGCAATTCGCGTAAAGAAACGTCCACCATTATGAAGTCTCGCGATTCTCTTGTGACCTGGGTTCGTGTAGCTGCTCGTAGTGTCACCGAGGCGAAAAACAACGAGTGGGGTTCCTGGCGTAGGCGGATCTCATTAGCCTTCCTGAGCTTCTAATTGCTATTTTCAGCTTCTTACATTGTTAAGTTCAACCAGCGGTATTTTTCTGTCTTGTGGCCGCTAACGCCGCAGTTACCTTCCCTGGGGGTCAGTGCATGTAACGGCAGTGTACATCTCTGGCCTTTCCGCCGCTGTCCGATGAGGCGTGTAAGTTTGACAGCTTCTTGATTGTAGGTTGGGTGGCGTTCTTCTACCTTAGTGGTAGTCATTCCTTCTTGTTCCGGGGGCTCTAAGCACAGTATTCTGCTGGCGTAGCCTAGACCGCCGACTCCGGCTTTGGCGTAATTTTACATCTTGCATTTGTTTTGGTGGATGTCAGGTAGCCTCACCAAGATTGTCATTAGTCGCTCGTTAGACTGCCACTAGTCCGAGTTACCATCTTGTGATCTGAATGCAACTCTTGGCTGCCTTTCTCTTCGCTAGCGAAAGTGTTTTTGGCGTGACCTACTCAGAGGTCTATTCCTGGAACACCGTCTGCCACTGGCCCTCGTGTTTTATTTTATTATTGTATTATTAAGCTATCATCATTTGTCTTACGTGTTTGGTGAACTGTTGTTTGTTTTTTTAATTAACTTTTGCTATGTCATTCGCCGTTTGACAGTATATTTGTTATTTTTTTTCATATAATTGTCATTCTGGCGTTAAAGGCCTTCAGCCGTGATTGTGGTTACTTACTTTAAAATTCTGATTGAGACCACATAGGGTTGTTTTCGAAAATTATTTGCTGTCTGCATTTTATGTATGTTTGTTAAATTCTTTAATAATTGCCATTTTGGGCGTTAAAGGCCCTCAGTCGTGATTGTGGTTACTTGCTTTAAAATTTTGGTTGCGACCAAAATGGCTTGTTTTCCAATATTATTTCCTGTCTATATCTTATGTATGTTTGTTTAATTTTTTGTAATTGCCATCCTGGCGTTAAAGGCCTTCAGCCGTGATTGTGGTTACTTGCCTTAAAATTCTTATTGCGACTACATTGGCTTGTCTTCCAAATTAATTGCTGTCTGTATTTTATGTATTTTTTAAATTTTAAATTATTGCCAATATTCGCGTTAAAGGCCTTCAGCTGTGATTGTGGTTACGTGCCTTAACAGTCTGATTTCGACCTCATTGGTTTGTTTTAAAAAATTATTTATTAAAATAAATGAGTGAAATTGCAAAGGAAACCAATAGTAATTGATTCGGGCCCCGTCCACAATCGTAACCCAATCCTGCCTTCCTTAATTACCAGGTTTCCATGGTAGCAGAGTGTGGTTAAGATTGTAAACTTAAATTGGAAGGAACAAGTAGAAAATATTGTGGGGAAGGCTAACCAAAGACTGCTTTATATTGGCAGGGCACTTAGAAAATGTAACAGATCTACTAAGGAGACTGCCTACACTACGCTCGTCCGTCCTCTTTTAGAATATTGCTGCGCGGTGTGGGATCCTTACCAGATAGGATTGACGGAATACGTCGAAAAATTTCAAACAAGGGCGGCACATTTTGTATTACCGCGAATTACGGGATAGAGTGTCACTGAAATGATACAGGATTTGGGGCAGACATCATTAAAACGAAGGCGTTTTTCGTTCCGACGGAATCTTCTCCCGAAATACCAATCACCAACTTTCTCCTCCGAATGCGAAAATATTTTGTTTACACCGACCTACATAGGGAGAAACAATCACTGTGATAAAATAAGGGAAATCGGAGCTCGTACGGAAAGGTATAGGTGGTCGTTCTTTCCGCATGCTATATGATATCAGAATAATAGAGTATTATGAAGGTGGTTCGATGAACCCTCTGACAGGCACTTAAATGTGATTTCCAGAGTATCCATGTAGATGAAGATGTAGGCGTACAGAATGTATTGTGCTCTTGACTGTATTACGGCGGGGTAATCTACAGACATGGCGCAGCAGCAGGATAGACGCTGGACTGGTATTCAGGAGGACGTAGTTCCAGTCAGCGTCTGACCATCCCAATTTATTTTTTTCATGTTTTCGGTAAATCGATCAAGGCGAACGCCGTATTCATATTTTAAACAGCGAACTGCCGATTTTCTTCCCTTGTCCTACAATATACTCCACCTGTAATGACGTCGTCGTCGACTTTAATCTTCCAATATTACTGTGTACCATGTGCCCTGCACGTCCAAGTCTCGTTACAGGATGTGGAAGTGGGAGGTTTACCCGCTGTGTAAGACAGGGCAGATAGGCAGCGATCTGTGGCGGATCTGACGAAAATGTACAATGATAGTGCAAGCGCATGTTTTTCGGAGCACACCGAACAGCGCACATTGTTCAACATGGGGCTCTACTTCAGACGACCCCTTGTTGACACAACCATATCGTCAGTTACGATAGCGGTGAGCACGCGATTATCGCGATACGACCGTGCGTGACTGAAAACTGAAACACGTTTCTTGTTACATCAAGTCGATTGTTGCATTCCGATACGCCGTCATCCAGGCGGACTGCCGGTACAAACACTTCCCGTACCGAAGACGCAAGCCGATGGAGGCATCATTAGGGTTCTGTGGACTTGTGCTAGTAATCGAAGATATCATGACAGCTGTGAACTACGAGAAGATTATTGTGGTCCACCTGCATCCCTCCATGTTTGATACCTTCCCCGGCGGCCAAAGTATCTTCAAGCAGATCGACTAGTGGTTCCACGAGTGCGAAATAGCGTCACTGTGGTTCAAGGAGCATAATCGTGATTTCGCGTTGATGTCTTTGCCACCAATACATTTAAACAATAGCTAATTAGATCCCGAAAAGTATATTTTTTATAATATTAAATTAGGAATTTAACTCTTTCCATAACTTTACGGTGCTTAAAAATATTCTCTAAACAAAATTAATAAAATCTTTAAACCAACAAAGAAAATATAAAAAATTAAAGATAAAGGAAAAAATATTTTCCAAACTAAATATGTCAATTAATTGTACTTAAGTATGGACAAGTACCACGAACCCAGATAAAAACAAAAGGTAATTAGACTGGCAATGGCAAGGGAAGCGTTTCTGAAGAAGGGAAATTTGCATTAAACCAGTCTCAGGACTGAAGACAACAACAACAACAACAACAACAACTAGTAAACCTCTTACGTCATTTGATTTTCAAACAGCTGAGCAAAACTCAACGTTCTCAAACAGTTTTCTCTTTACTTATTCTGATCATCACTAAACTGACACACAATATTTTTAGCGCAACGCAATCTGATTTTCAATATCCCTACGAAAGTATGGACCTGACTAACAACAACCTATACCTTTCGTTAATCACTTACTTAACAAACACCTTGGTTACTCGAACTACTGCAATACAGCGAGCACCAATACTGCCAGCTAAATAAAAGATTCTAACTAATGAAGGCACTAACTACTGATAGGCATAGTTAACAAATTAAAGATATTGAAAGAGAACAAACAATGTGTTTACCTTAATAATGTTCAAAAGTCATCATATATATCTATCAATTAATGACAACCATCCATACAAATTTGGTTTTTCTGGCGGACACACGTCCAGATCGTCCGCTTATAGGAACCTCTCAAAAGTCTGGCATCTCTCTCCCCACATCCACTACTGCTGGCGGCTCACATCCAACTGCCCAACGCTACGCGCTGTTCACATCCAACTGCCCAACACTAAAATAGTGAATATTCCAACAATGAGTCCAACCAGCCACAGACTGCACACAGCACAGTCAGTGATTTTGGTACAGAGTCCTACGTAGCGTTACCAACATATAAACCTAAACAGCCTACTTACAAAGCTTAACAAAAATCGCAAAAGAATGTAAATAACCTCCTAAAAATGTTATCGCGAAGAGTCTACTTATTAAAAACAAACCTACCATATTCAGCAACAAAACTTAAAGCCACATGCTCCATATTCGATATTATACGCTGTCACATATTCAACTCTTCCTCAGAAAAATCAAAAGGTGTACAATTTGCCCGCACTAAACGTGGAGCAAAACAAGTTAAAGGCAAAAGAGAAAATAACAGACCATCAATAATGTTGATAATCAATGAAGCCAAATATATTACGTCTAAAAAATTTATTTTCTTTACTTATAGTCGGACATTTTTAGTTTACTTACTGGCTACCGGACCCAGTACCATCATCTGGACATCCCGTGCAGCGCATTCGTCGAGCTTCCTTCTCAAAGGTTTAGGTTTAGATATATATTGACATTTAGCCAGCCGCGGTGGCTGAGCGATTCTAGGTGCTTCAGTGCTACGGTCGCAGGTTCGAATCCTGCCTGGGGCATGGATGTGTGTGATGTCCTTAGGTTATTTAGGTGTAAGTGGTTCTAAGTCTAGGGGACTGATGACCTCCGACGTTAAGTCCCATAGTGCTCAGAGCCATTTGAATGTACTGTCATTTCTTCATTTGACAGCTGTGGGGCTGTAGAAATGGAGTGCCATGTGCAGAAATCGGAACATTTCCGATATTTTCTTCTGTTTGAGTTCAGTAGAGGGGTAACGGCACCGGAGGAAGCCAGAAACGTTTGCGCCGTTTGTGGGGATAATGCCAATGGACAGAGCACGGCGAAAAAATGATTTCCTCGTTTTAAGGAGCATCATTTTGACGTTAGTGACTCTCCACGATCTGGAATGCCTTCAGGTTTTGGTGAAGATCGTTTCAACGCATTAATCCACAATTACCCATGTCACTGCACTCGAAAACTGGCAAATGCGATGAATTGTAATCATTCCACCATCGCGTGACATTTGAATGCAAAGGGAAAGGTTTAAAAATTCGGGTGTATGGGTACCGCATGCTCTAGGTCAAAAATCATAAAAATCAGCGGGTGACCATATGTGCATCTCTGCGTGCTTGTAATGAATCGACTCTTGATCATTCCTATCCTGTATCATTACTGGCGACAAGAAATTGTGCCTTTAAGGTAACAGAAGGAAAATAAGGGAATGATTGAGCCCAAAGAGAGCAGCAACTCCACATAAAAAGACTTTCACGCGTCCTCAAAAGATAATGTTGCGCATCTGGTGGAATAGCGAAGGTGTTGTGTACTATGAAACGCTTTCCACGACGTGTAGCCATCACTGATGACATTTATTGTCATACAACTGAGACTTCTAGCAGACGCAAACCAAGAGCAGCGACCCGGAAGACCGCGTGGAGTGATGCTACTCGAAGATAACGCCCGTCCATATTCTGCCACATTGACCAAAAGCACTGAACAGAAGTTGGGTTGGGAAATCATTCCTCAGCCACCTTATTCACATGATCTTACGCCCTCATCTCTTCGTCTTTTCTGCTCTCCTATCGAATCACCTTCAAGGAAGTTCATTTCCGGATGAAAATGCGCTCCGAACATGGCTCGACGAGTTCTTCGCCTAAAAACCACGTGATTTTACAGTCTCTGAATCGAAAAGTTACCACAGCTTTGGCAGACTGTTGCAAACAGTGAACGACGAAAGTCTTCGTTATGTGTATCTGCTGTGTTTATTAAACTTGTGGAAAAACGCATATACGTTAAATAAAGAAAAATAACTGAAACAGTTAAAGAAATGAAAATGCCCAGAACTGGGTATATTTCGACACCATTGGTTTATAAATTTCGAAATTTAATCACAGGACCGCCAATTTGTAAGTAGGCTGTTTAGGTTTTTATGTCAGTAACGCCACGTAGCGCTATGTATGAAAATCACTGACTGTGCTGTGTGCAGTCTGTGGCTGGTTGACACTGTTGGAATATTCGCTTGTCTAGTGTTGGGCAGTTGGATTTGAACAGCGAGCAGCGTTGCGCAGTTGGAGGTGAGCCGCCAGCAGTGGTGGATACGGGGAGAGAGATGGCAAGGTTTAGAGAACGGACGATCTCGACGTGTGTCCGTCAGAAAAAGGAAATTTGTAAGACTGGATGTCATGAACTGATATATATATATTACGACTTTTGAACACTATTAAGGAAATACATTGTTTGTTCTCCATGAAAATCTTTAATTTGTTAACTATGCACATCAGTTGTTAGTGCCTTCCGTAGTTAGAATCTTTTATTTAGCTGGTAGTACTGGCGCTCGCTGTATTGCAGTAGTTTGAGAAACGAAGATTTTTGTGAGGTAAGTGATTCATGTAAGGTATAGGTTATTGTTAGTCAGGGCCATTCTTTTGTAGGGATTGTTGAAAGTCAGATTACGTTGCGCTAAAAAAATAAAAAAGTATGTGTATCAGTTTAGTGTTGATCAGAATAAGTAAAGAGAGAAATGTCCTCAGCTGTTTGAAAATCAAATTACGTAGAGGTTTTCCAGCACTGTCATTTATACATTTTTCTAAGGGAATGTTTGAAATTCCTTAACCTCGGCTGTCTTAGGTACTAGGTCTACACCTAGTACAGCTAATACCAAGCAATTCGAAATGTTTCGTACAGCTGTGAATAGTCACCACTGTCCTTTCTCTCATACGTGCATGTATGTGAAATTTAATTTTTATTGATTGGTTACGTTATGTTTTTATTTATCTCAATAATAAACCAACCAAACACTTCTATTGTTAAAGATTTTTGACAGTTTGTGGTTCTTAAAATTCGTCACGTGTTGGAGATACGTATTGTCGGAAACATGCTCTTCGATTAATCCGCATGGTAGAACAGTGACAAGGGAGGACCAGTGCTTGTAGGAAGGCAGGGGGCCCCACTATGACGTCAGCCGGGAACGAGTTTCCCGTTGGTCGGACGGCCGCCGCCGCCGCCACCGCCCGCTGTCCGCCTCACGCTCCATTGCGCATGCGCCAGGACCACTCGCGCATGACTGCCTGCCTCCCTAACAACTGACGGCGTTTATTGGGTCGACGCGAGAGGCGGTGGCTGCAAGGCAATTGTCGATAGCGGCGCAATTGGGACGCGAGTACAGCTGACGGAGGTTCGCATGTGTGCACTGGATACGAAGCGAGAAATCACATTCCATTTGCCACACACATCCGACATTAGAGACGATTCCCACTGGACAACACGGAAAGGAATTTAAAACGGCGGAATTCACACGAATTGCCGTTGGAACGCAAAGGGCTTCAGTGGGAAGTCAACGTTATGGGTCATTGGGAAATATGCGGCGACCCGGGATCGTTCATTTTTCATTCTAGCTTAGTGAGCTCCTGAGAACCACATTTTGCAATGATGAGATGTACACGATGGAAAAACATCACTGCACGAAAATATAATTAATGCAGAATAATGAAATTCAAATTCTAAAGGTGGTAGGGGTAAAATATAGGGAGCGAAAGGCTACTTACAATTTGTAAAGAAACCAGATGGCAGTTATAAGAGTCGAGGGGTACGAAAGGGAAGCAGTGGTTGGGAAGGGAGTGAGACAGGGTTGTAGCCTCTCCCCGACGTTATTCAATCTGTATATTGAACAAGCAGTAAAGGAAACAAAAGAAAAATTCGGAGTAGGTATTAAAATCCATGGAGAAGAAATAAAAACTATAAGGTTCGCTGATGACATTGTAATTCTGTCAGAGACAGCAAAGGACTTGGAAGAGCAGTTGAACGGAATGGACAGTGTCTTGAAAGGAGGATATAACATGAACATCAACAAAAACAAATCGAGGATAATGGAATGTAGTCGAATTAACTCGAGTGATGCTGAGGGAATTAGATTAGGAAATGAGACCCTTAAAGTTGTAAATGAGTTTTGCTATTTGGGGAGCAAAATAGTTTAGAAAAGAAGAGAATAGAAGCTTTCGAAATGTGGTGCTACAGAAGAATGCTGAAGATTAGATGGGTAGATCACATAACTAATGAGGAGGTATCGAATAGCATTGGGGAGAAGAGGAATTTGTGGCACTAGAAGAAGCGACCGGTTGGTAGGACATGTTCTGAGGCATCAGGGGATCACAAATTTAGCATTGGATGGCAGCGTGGAGGGTAAGAATCGTAGAGGGAGACGAAGAGATGAATACACTAAGCAGATTCAGAAGGATGTAGGTTGCAGTAAGTACTGGGAGATGAGGAGGCTTGCACAGGATAGAGTAGCATGGAGAGCTGCATCAAACCAGTCTCAGGACTGAAGACCACAACAACAACAACGACAATGAAATATCGAGAATAAATTTGTCTAGGTAACATATTTAAGGTATTAACATTGCATAATCGCAGGTTAATGTAAGCGTGGGATAAGTCGTTGCAAATGAGAAATTCTGGTACATTAATAACCTGTGTATCCACCGGAAAAGTTGAATGTAAGCGTACAAACGTGCATGCATTGTTTTGAAAAGGTGCCGGATGTCAGTTTGGGAGATGGAGTTCCACGCCTGTCACACTTGGTCTGTCAACTCAGTGACGGTTTCTAGACGACGCTGGAGTTGTCCGATGATGTCCAATATGTGCTCGATGGGTGACAGATCTAATGATCGGGCAGACCAAGGCAAGATGTTGACACACTGTAGAGAATTTTGGATTACATCAGCAGCATGCAGGCGAGCGTTGTCCTGTTGGAAAACATGCCCTGGAATGCTGTTCATGAACGGCAGCACAACAGAGAGACCCACAAGACTGACGTACAAATTTTTCAGTCAAGGTGCGTGGGATAGTCACGAGAATGCTCTAGCTCTCATACAAAATCGCACCACTGGCCATATCTCTGGGTACTTATAGAGCTAGTGTGTGTAGCACTCAGACAGGCCAGAGCGATCTTCTGGAGTGCCATGGCGTAGATAAAGTAGAAGAAATAGATTTAAGTTTGTAACTTATTCAAAGCCGGAGACAAGTGCAGATATATCAAAAGTAAAATCATGGACAGATTTGGAAACCCAATGTCGAGCTAAAAATAAGTTATTTCAAGGTATTAATCCTTTTTATATTGGTTTACAAACTGCCGGAGATGAACCTGCGAAGAATGATGTAGTCCAAAGTGAAGTTAAATATGTAACTTTTGTTGTTAGAAATAGAGTGTACATGACTTTTTGTAAAAGGAAGGGTACCGTTACGTTCTGAATAAATCTTGTTGTTTACAGCTAATGTCTGCGTTGGAGTTTTTTTATGGCAACTGGGACCATATCAGAAATTACCCGGACGACCTGCGCCTCGCCTTCCTTGTTCCTACCAACCAAGAAAGGATTGATGAATTAGCTATTACATTCTATGGAAATAAAATAAATTTTTCAGCAGCTGTTATTGTACTTGCAGAACTCTGGTATTATAAGCCAAATCTTAATGATTTAATTCGTCAATTCAGGGAAGCATATAGAGAGTTTGTTTTTATGCCTAATGCAATAAGATGTGCACATAAGTATTACGATTTTAGACAAGGACGTTATAGGCCTTTGTGGTATAACTATTAGAGCCTCTATAGATAAAACCTCAGAAGTCATACCTCAGACGCACAGCCGAAGGCCATCCTAGAAAATGGCCTCACGGGTAGTGAGGTCTCCTAATCGGGGTAAAACCAAATATAGGCTTGTTAACAAGTTATCTACGGACAAAGAGCGTTGGCGATGTACATGTGAGGCTCCTAAGTGGCCTGCTGCTAACCAACACACGGCACACGGTCGACATAGGCACCGAGGCAGAACCAGGTTTCGTCACGAAACACAACAGACCCCCACCCTTCCACCCAATGAGCTCCCGGTTGCCACCACTGAAGCTGCAAGTCTGCAGTTGACCCTACATAACGAAAAGTATGAGGTCATCCACATGAGTGCTAAAAGGAACTCGTTAAACTTCGGTTACATGATAAATCAGTCTTATTTAAAAGCCGAAAGTTCAACGAAATACCTAGGAATTGCCGGACGGAGTGGCCGACCGGTTCTGGGAGCTTCAGTCAGGAACTGCGTTGCTGCTAAGGTCGCAGGTTCGAATACTGCCTCGGGCATGGATGTGTGTGATGTCCTTAGGTCAGTTAAGTTTAAGTAGTTCTAAGTTCTAGGCGACTGATGACCTCAGAAGTTTGTAACCTCCCCACAAAAAATATAATAAATATTATGAATAATGATTCTGATTTTAGTGTAACCTCAAAACAAAATTCTTTTCACAGTGTATCCTCCCCACAAAATATATTAAATAATATGAGTATGATTCTAATTTAGTGTAACCTCAAAACAGAAAAATTCCTAAACCTCTCAACAGTAAAAATTATAATTACGTCGTTCACATTCAGTGTAACGTCCCAATCAAAAATTCAGTAACCTGGTAATAAAACAATGTAACTAACCTCTCAATTAAATTGTCGCTCACTTACGACTTTTCAATAATTCACTGTGAATTCTGGACGACAGCAGTCCTGCGTCATGGCCCTGAAAGATCATTCTGAAAAAAAAAAAAAAGGAAAAATTCTTACCGCAATGAAGTCGCCGGATATATCTGCTCTTACGATAAATTTTTCCGGCACAGCTTTGCACAATGCTGGCCGACCTATCTGTCATTTATGAAAGGAAGCAACTGATTTTTCTATTGCAAGAATCGGGATGATCATGGATGGGAGACATTAGTAAATTCTTTAAATTGAAATGAATGGTTGTTAAAAGTTACTTTTTATGAGGAAGATTATTATTACGAGAGTTTTAAAACATTTACGTGCGACTTGAGATAACATTACTACATATGCGCGAGGCTGCTTTTTACCTTATACAATAATACTCAGGCTCCGGCATCGCTGCACCGCGACCGGGCCAGCCAACACGATACACCAGACCAGACCAGACCAGACTCCAGACTAGCAACAACTTACTGCTACAGCTACACAGTTCCTACTGCAGTCAACACTGCTCTCTGGTCAGAGACCTTGCATATCACAGGCAGCGCATGAGCAATACATCGAAATTACATTTGCTCGGACCTCTTACGAGTTAAGTTCCATAGTGCTCAGAGCCATTTGAACCTAGGAATTACAATTACGAACAACTTAAATTGGAAGGAACACATATAAAATGTTGTGGAGAGGGCTAACCAAAGACTCCGTTTTATTGGCAGGACACTTAGAAAATATAGCAGACCTACTAAGGTTCAAATGGTTCAAATGGCTCTGAGCACTGTGGGACTTAACATTTCTGGTCATCAGTCCCCTAGAACTTATAACTACTTAAACCTAACTAACCTAAGGACATCACACACATCCATGCCCGAGGCAGGATTCGAACCTGCGACCGTAGCGGTCACGCGGATCCAGACTGAAGCGCCTAGAACCGCACGTCCACACCGGCCGGCAGACCTACTAAGGAAACTGCCTACACTACGCTTGTCCGTCCTCTTTTAGAATACTGCTGCGCGGTGTCGGATCCTTACCAGATAGGACTGACGGAGTACATCGAAAAAGTTCAAAGAAAGGCAGCAAGTTTTGTATTATAGCGAAATACGGGAGACAGTGTCACAGAAATGATACAGGATTTGGGCTGGACATCATTAAAAGAAAGGCGTTTTTCGTTGCGACGGAATCTTTTCACGAAATTCCAATCACCAACTATCTCCTCCGAATGCGAAAATATTTTGTTGACACCGACCTACATAGGGAGGAACGATCACCACGATAAAATAAGAGAAATCAGAGATCGTACGGAAAGATATAGATGTTCAATCTTTCCGCTCGCTATACGAGATTGGAATAATATAGAATTGTGAAAGGGGCTCGATGAACCCTCTGACAGGCACTTAAATCTGATTTGCAGAGTATCCATGTAGATAGTTCTAAGTTCTAGGGGACTGATGACCTCAGATGTTAAGTCCCTTAATGCTTAGAGGCATTTGAACCATTTTTTAAACAATTCCAAATATCAAACATTCCAACAAATACTTTGCTTTTAAAACAAGTTTACTTTAAAAAAACTTACTGTGACATGGCTGAAGGCCATACTAAGAAAGAAGTGAAACTATTCGTCGGCTGAAGGCCACACACGACTTCAGTTCACAAACGGCTGAAGGCCTGCATTGGAAGGCAAAAGAACAATTCCAAATAGCACATATTAAGATACATACTTCGTTTTAAAACAACTGTAACACGGCTAAAGGCCTTATTATGAAGGAAGTGAAATTATTGCTCGGCTGAAGGCCACACCAACAATAATTAGAAAATTACAAATATCCTTAAAAAAAAACATCACAATCTAAGGAATCAGGACATGCGGTTCTCAGCAAGTGTTCCAAGGATCGGCCTGGAAAAGTAACTCGAACGTAAGGTGAGGTGAGACAGGTAGCCAAGAATTGTACTCACGTGACAGGTTGGCAACTCAAACTAGGGGCAGCTTAAGTGCCGACCGACCGCCTAACCAATGCGCCTAACGTCCGACCACTGGTACAACGATGGAATACTTTTAGGCTAGGGCGAAGAGACAGACAGCACTACGTCTTCAGGAAACACCAAGCCCGAAGGTAACACTAGAACCAAGGTAGACCTCACAAAAAATCTGCACAGTACAATACAAGATGCTGTCGAACTACACGCCATGTCGGACAGCATTAGCACGACGAGGAAAGGTACACTGGCGGAAAAGTACGCTAACCCCCAGGGCATGTAACTGGGGCGTTAGCGGCCCCAAGGCAGAAAATACCGCTGGTTGCACTTCACTAGTAATAATAACACTAAATTCAGTGATGAATGACACAACAGTTCTAGGCGCTCAGTCCGGAACCGCGCAACTGCTACGGTCGCAGGTGCGTATCCTGCCTCGGGCATGGATGTGTGTGATGTCCTTAGGTTGGTTAGCTTTAAGTAGTTCTAAGTTCTAGGGGACCGATGACCACAGATGTTAAGTCCCATAGTGCTCAGAGCCATTTTCGAATGACACATAGAGGAAGACGGTTGCAATATTTTACGACAAATATGAAATCAGCAAATGTAAAACATCAGCTACAATTTATTAAATGAATCTAATGTTACCCATGGAGCTGTTGTGTACGAAGTAATAAATGAATATAATGTTACACATGAAGCTCTTGTGTACGTCTTACAACACCTTACTGGAATTTTATTTACATTCCCAAATTTGTCTTTGCCATTTCTTTTTTTCATGGCTTCTATAAAATTATTAATTAATGCAATATACCGAGCGTTATTTCGGTTTGCTTGTAGTGAAAGTAACGCAAAAACTGAAAGTAAAAAATGGGTTCCACAAAGGGACTCGACCCGATGACCTCAGATTTACTGTTCTACACTCTTTCTGCTTCGCCAGCTGCCACCTGACGACAAATAGGCTACCATAAATGGCTGATGCATCGAACGACGCGCACGAAAACTTTTTTTTCTCTAAATGCTTGGCCGTCTGGAGCTCAGACTTCTGTCAAACCCTACGCAAACAATAAATTTGGACGAAATCGGTGCTCATGAATATGTGCGGATCTCTTGTCAGTAAATATTTCGGACATACCCTCAAGGAATCTGATAACAAAAAATGGTTCAAATGGCTCTCAGCACTATGGGACTTAACATCTGAAGTCGTCAGTCCCCTATAACTTAGAACTACTTAAACCTAACTAACCTAAGGACATCACACACTTCCATGCCCGAGGCAGGATTCGAACCTGCGACCGTAGCGGTGGCGCGTTTCCAGACTGAAGCACCTAGAAGCGCTCGGCCACACCGGCCGGCATCTGATAACCACTGCTACATTATATCCCAGCTGGTTCCCAGGAAAACTAGATTACTAACTAAACGTCCATTTACTTCGTAGAGTTATTGTTTTTTCCCTTTTTCATTAGGTTTCTATTGGTGAAGCGTACTTTTACTGCCAGTTTCTGCCCAGATTACACCAAAATTTCAATTATTAATTATTATAATTATCTATCATAATTATATATAATATTATGTATGTTATATTATAATACATTATTAATCTCTATGTAATAATATCTATATGGATTCGGTAAGCATAATATTTGTGCGATTTATTTGCCGCTGAACTAAACATTTTCTAGAGAACCAAACGGTGGCAGAGTTCTCAGTCACGGTACAGTATCAAACTTTACAAAGCCATTAATTCCATCAGATTGTAAGCACCTTGCTACATATGGCGCTTCTTACAAATAAGTGATACCGATGCCTGAACACTTAACTGTAAAAGCTAATTTCTGAGAAACTCGCAAACTTCCAACTCGTTATCACCCTTTTGCCGGAACACGGGAAGGCAGACTTTGCGCATAAATCAGGCTAGACCGGACATCTGTATTCACGCTGGCGCCGTAAGGGAAGAAGTTCCAACTTCCTGCTGAAATAAATTCCACAAGAGCCGACCGGCCGTCGAGAGGCAGCGAACTGGACGGCCAGTTCGCGTGTATGCATACTGAACGCGGAGGCTCCGATTTGCGTTTAGAATCAGATCAAGGCACAGGGCTTCTTAAATTGTCCGTAAACGTTACAATTTCTAGAATTCCGTGAGCCAGCTTTGTGTAGGCACAGTAAAATTATTTATATCCGACTTAGGTATCAATGCCGGTGACAATTTGATATTTGCAACTTTATCAATGTGTACACATAAAACAAGAGGTCTCGTGAAGGAAATGCTACTCGACAACTGCATGTTCCAAAAGTTTTTATCGGTTTTTCGAGCAAAAGATATTCACAGATGCTACAAGAAACAATTGTTCGTAATGTACGACTTGCATCCCCCAAAATGGCTTCATCAGGGACCAAGATGATACGGTGTGTGTCACTTCTGTTTTATGTGTAGAAAATTGGCAACAGAAAACAGAAAAATTATGGAAACACTTATGAGCACGAATCGTGAAGTATCAACTTGCCTAAGGACATTGTTTACTTCGAAAAAGTTTACAAAGCAGCAGGAATAAAGGACAGCCGATCAGTTGCAAGAAATGATGATTTTCTAATAACCTTGACCACTGTCTCGAGGGATCTAAACCGTCTTCTTCGGGACCGACGTGCTATTACGGTTTTCAATTTGATGTCCATATATTTGGAAAGGAATACAGTAGAAGAAGAATGGGTAGCTCTGAGGGATGAAGTAGTGAAGGCAGCAGAGGATCAAGTAGGTAAAAAGACAAGGGCTAGTACAAATCCTTGGGTAACAGAAGAAATATTGAATTTAATTGATGAAAGGAGAAAGTATAAAAATGCAGTAAATGAAGCAGGCAAAAAGGAATACAAACGTCTCAAAAATGAGATCGACAGGAAGTGCAAAATGACTTAGCAGGGATGGCTAGAGGACAAATGTAAGGATGTAGAGGCTTATCTCACTAGTGGCAAGATAGATACTGCCTACAGGAAAATTAAAGAGACCTTTGGAGAAAAGAGAGATACTTGTATGAATATCAAGAGCTCAGATGGAAACCAGTTCTAAGCAAAGAAGAGAAAGCAGAAAGGTGGAAGGAGTATATAGAGGGTCTATACCGGGGCGATGTACTTGAGGACAATATTATAGAAATGGAAGAGGATGAAGATGAAGATGAAATGGCAGATACGATACTGCGTGAAGAGTTTGACAGAGCACTGCAATACCTGAGTCGAAACAAGGCCCCCGGAGTGGACAACATTCCGTTACAACTACTGACGGCCTTGGGAGAGCCAGTCCTGACGAAACTCTACCATCTGGTGAGCAAGATGTATGAGACAGGCGAAATACCCTCAGACTTCAAGAAGAATATAATAATTCCAATCCCAAAGAAAGCAGGTGTTGACAGATGCGAAAATTACCGAACTATGGATTCCTTAGAAATGTTGGAACACGTGAGGCTATACTAACCTTACGATTTATCTTAGAAGAAAGATTAAGGAAAGGCAAACCTACGTTTCTAGCATTTGTAGACTTAGAGAAAGCTTTTGACAATGTTGACTGGAATACTCTCTTTCAAATTCTAAAGGTGGCAGGGGTAAAATACAGGGAGCGAAAGGCTATTTACAATTTGTACAGAAACCAGATGGCAGTTATAAGAGTCGAGGGGCACGAAAGGGAAGCAGTGGTTGGGAAAGGAGTAAGACAGGGTTGTAGTCTCTCCCCGATGTTATTCAATCTGTATATTGAGCAAGCAGTAAAGGAAACAAAAGAAAAATTTGGTGTAGGAATTAAAATCCGTGGAGAAGAAATAAAAACTTTGAGGTTTACCGATGACATTGTAATTCTGTCAGAGACAGGAAAGGACTTGGAAGAGCAGTTGAACGAAATGGACAGTGTCTTGAAAGGAGGATATAACATGAACATCAACAAAAGAAAAACGAGGATAATGGAATGTAGTCGAATTAAGTCGGGTGATGCTGAGGGAATTAGATTAGGAAATGAGACACTTAAAGTAGTAAAGGAGTTTTACTATTTGGGGAGATGATGATGGCCGAAGTAGAGAGGATATAAAATGTAGACTAGCCATGGCAAGGAAAGCGTTTCTGAAGAAGAGAAATTTGCTAACATCGAGTATAGATTTAAGTGTCAGGAAGTCGTTTCTGAAAGTATTTATATGGAGTGTAGCCATGTACTGAAGTGAAGCATGGACGATAAATAGTTTGGACAAGAAGAGAATAGAAGCTTTCGAAATGTGGTGCTACAGAAGAATGCTGAAGATTAAATGGGTAGATCACATAACTAATGAGGAGGTATTGAATAGAATTGGGGAGAAGAGGAGTTTGTGGCACAACTTGACAAGAAGAAGGGACCGGTTGGTACGAGATGTTCTGAGGCATCAGGGGATCACAAATTTAGCATTGGAGGGCAGCGTGGAGGGTAAAAATCGTAGAGGGAGATCAAGAGACGAATACACTAAGCAGATTCAGAAGTATGTGGGTTGCAGTAAGTACTGGGAGATGAAGAAGCTTGTACAGGATAGAGTAGCGTGGAGAGCTGCATCAAACCAGTCTCAGGACTGAAGACCACAACAACAACAACATATATGGAAAGAGCCTTAGATACCTTGGCAGGCAGGAACTTCCATATTTTGAACATGACTGCATCCCAACAACGCTTACAGAACAGCAGGAATGAAAGGCAGCCAACCAGTTGGAAAAAAAGGTGATTTTCAAGTAACTGTAACCATGGTCAACGTTATTTCAAAACCACCATTTTTGCAACTGGTTGGCTGTCCTTCATTCCTGCTGTTCTGTAACCGTTGTTGTGGTGCAGTCATGTTCAAAATATTGAAGTTCCTGCCTGCCAAGATGTCTAAGGCTGTTTCCAAATACATCGAAATCAAATTGAAAATAGTAATAGCACATCTGACCTTCCGAACAAGAAGGGTTTAGAACCGTTGAAACACTGATGAAGGTATATATTCGGACAAGTCCGAAATAACAGATACCATTTTCATATAGTTAAGGCTAACTGGCCATTGATCTTCTTCTTCTGTGCTGGATTCACACGCATTGCCACAACTTTTACGGGACTCGGTAAGATTGTCCTCCGCGAGTAATTAATGTAATGAGCAGGGGCACTACGAATGTAGTGTGTGGACATTAAGTTGGGAATGTGGGTTTCACGGGGAGCGTGCTAGGGATAAATCCCTGCAGTCGCACTATCCTCTGTGTCCTCGGTGGATAGAGCGTCTGCCATGTAAGCAGAAGATCCCGAGCTCGAGTCCCGGTCGGGGCACACATTTTCAACTGTCACCGTTGATATAAATCAACACCTGTCGACAGCTTAGGGTCTTGATTTAATTATCATTTCATTCACTTATGAAGGTTGTTGAAAGTGAATTTTTTTACTATTAGTTGGCTGTCCTTTATTCCTGCTGTTCTGTAACCGTCGCTGTGGTGCAGCAGGTGTATTCAAAATATTGAAGTTTACAAAGCAGTATACAAGGTGATTAGGAGGACAAACTTCAGAAGGTGGCTCCCAGCACGAAAAACGAACAAAGAACATCGTACCAAAGTATATCCGGAAATGGACGGTGAGTCTACAAAAATGTTGTTAGTGCTGGTGCATTACCTTTCACATAAAGTGGTATTGGTTGAAATGGCTCTGAGCACTATGGGACTTAACATGTATGGTCATCAGTCCCCTAAAACTTAGAACTACTTAAACCTAACTAAGGACATCACACAACACCCAGTCATCACGAGGCAGAGAAAATCCCGTAACGTGGTATTCATTTCTTCCATGTCACAAGAGGTGTTCAAAGAGGCTGCCAAGATACGCAGAGCAAGCGTTCTCACGTCGCATCATGGACTCTCTCGTCCCTTCGCATGCTTCAGGCCGTAGCCGACGGGCCTCAAAGCTACACGGACACGCTGTTAGTGGACCTGCACCTCAGCCACTGGGTCATCGCACACAACACAGTCTACGCCACAAGGAAAAGTCAAGGCACGAGGGTCTCCTCATCGTATCCCATCTCCTGGGCAAGATAAGGCTTCATTACACATAGCGCTCATTACACATCCTGTCGTATTGCTAAATCCAATTTTACAGCAAAAGACGCAAACTGTTCCTCAGAAATTCTACACAAGTAGTCCATTAAGATTTTGTGGCACAACAAATAATTGTTCATATGGCGATTCAGTCTTCGCCAAGGATGATATATAGCCCACCGCTAAATGCTGTGGAGGTTCATTATGCCATATCTGCCAAAGATCACTTCTTCGGTCAAGAGTGCTGCAACGGCACTGCAGTTTCAACGTCCATGTCAGTATATTTTCACATACCAACTTTTCGGTTTCTTTTCCTGTCAGAGAACACCTCCTGAAATATATCCCCCCCCCCCCCAACAATTAACCCCGGGAATGTAGGAATTAATGTATTATTCAGAGTACTTGCGTTTTATGTATTAAAAATGCTGTGACTAGAACACGAAAATATTTCACACTGTATGTAATGCAGAGTTGAGCATCAAAAAGGATACATAAAAACAAAATGCTGTTCAACGAAACTGTTCTTTTAAAGTCAAAAATAGTGCAGTCTGCGAGCAAAACGAAACACCGCCTGACGTCTGTTTATGCAATTTTCATGACAATATAATTGTTTTCTTTGAAAAATTATGAAGTTACAATCATTCTCTTGACCATGCAATTGCGTTCTTTGAAAAATGACTATCTTACAATCAATCAGTTTCTGGATCATTGAAACCGTCCTGCAGACACCTTCTAGAAGCCCGCAATAATCGAATTCACAAGCACAAAATCCATCATAAAATCAAGCCTCGCCTGTCACAACGCGAAACCACGACAACCACCAGCCAACAAACTGATCAGCAAGGTAACACAGTGAGTGTCTCTGAGAACGCAGTAAACAGTAAGACCAATGTTCGTAACTTGTCGCAAATACCATATTCTGAGACAAAAGTTTTTCTTATTCCAAAAATCTACAAAAGTCCCGTTTCTCTGTTGTAGGACACAGAGACTCTAGCGTGCAGTTTCAGTACTGGGATAGTGTTATTGAAGGAGTTACTGAGACTAAACTGGCAAATGACCTTATAAATAGATATGAAGGTTTTTCCGTAAATTCTTCCCAGGACCTGCTCTGTCCGTAATCAAATAACAGAAGTTAGCGCTACCTATCTACGTGTCGAAATTTCGGCAGTTGCCCAGCAGCCTTCACGTAAGTTATTTTAATATGGGAATAGTGTGATTCTTTCCAGGCAGATAGGAGCTATAGCGGAAGGGACACCATAGAGTGGGGGCGGGTGATTACTAAATACCCAGGTATGGGAAAAAACAGAGATGGCAGTGCATGTATCCAGTTTAGCAGTTATTTGTTTTGGGAAAATTTTTATTCGTTACAGTGGCGTGATTTTTTTCTATTATTCGGAACATATCGCAGTAATAGAATTCAAAGTCAGTTATGTACCCAGGACATGAGCGTTGCGGACGCTTGCGGGAATCCTGCACTGCTGTCTTCACCTGGGTACTGGTGAACGTCTTTTGCTGTTGGCTTCATCCGACCTCCTACGAACGATTCAGTATTTGTGTCTTGTGAATGATTGCGGTGAATGCTTGTACAGTGCAGTGTGGAAGGGAGCGTCGAAACCCGATGCCGACACATAGCCTTGTACGTATATTCACATGATTGGGATCCACAGTCACGTACAATTTTTTAAAGACAGACATTGTGAAAGAAGTATCTGTACAACGAGCGTCTTTTGAACAACATAGCTTTCTCTTCCTGAATAACACCAGTACGTCAACACGTGCGTCACCATCAACATTGTTATATGCCCTGACGCCGTGAAAAACTCTGAACACGGTTGGACTTTAGCCCAGGACATTGGCGCAGTCTGGTGATCACGAGCTTTATCTCGCAATCTCTCCTCCACTGGCCGTGAAATTTTCTGCCAACTTGGAGTCGAGTGACACCGCAGAACCGTGAGTTAGTGACTAGGGCGGTAGATAAAATATCGGTACACCGATCCGTCGACATTTTTGCAAAAATATCAATATACACATATCAACAAAGTTTTGCGTCACCCTGTTTGCGTGCTTTCCGCAATCTGTACAGAAAATTAGAATAGAGAGCAACATAAACATCATTTCCGCTCATTTTATTGCTCATGAAAACCACACATTGCACGTTGTACCACCATAGAGCGAGACCTTCAGAGGTGGTGGTCTAGATTTCTGTACACGCCGATACCTCTGCTACTCAGTAGCACGTCCTCTTGCATTCATGCTTGCTTTTATTCGTCGTGGAATACTATCCACAAGTTCATAAAGTCGCTGTTGGTCCAGATTGTCCCACTCCTCAACGGCAATTCGGCGTAGATCCCTCAGAGTGGTTGCTGGGCCACGCCGTCCATAAACAGCCGTTTTCAATCTATCCCAGGCATGTCCGATAGTGTTCATCTCTGGAGAACACGTTGGCCACTCTAATCGTGCGATGTCGCTATCCTGAAGGAAGTCATTCATGAGAAATGCACGATGGGGGCGCGAATTGTCGTCCATGAAGACGAATGCCTCGCCAAAATGCTGCCGATATGGTTGTACTATAGGACGGAAGATGGCATTCACGTGTCGTACAGCCATTACGGTGCGCTCCATGACCACCAGCGGCGTCCGTCGGCCCCACGTAATGCCGCCCCAAAACAGCAGGGAACCTCCACCTTGCTGCACTCGCTGGACAGTGTGTCTAAGGCGTTCAGCCTGACCGGGGTGCCTCCAAACACGTCTCCGACGATTGTGTGGTTGAAGACATAGGCGACACTCATTGGTGAAGGGAACGTGATGCCAATCCTGAGCGGTCCGTTCGGCATGTTGTTGGGCCCATCTGTTCCGTGCTGCATGGTGTCGTGGCTGCAAAGATGGATCTCACCATGGACGTCGGGAGTGAAGTAGCGCATCATGCAGCCTATTGCGCACAGCTTGAGCCGTAACACGACGTCCTGTGGCTGCACGAAAAGCATTATTCAACATGGTGGTGTTGCTGTCAAGGTTCCTCCGAGTCATAATCCGTAGATTTCGGTCACTGATTGCAGTAGTAGCCCTTGGGCGGCCTGAGCGAGGCATGTCATCGTCAGTTCCTGTCTACCTGTATCTCCTCCATGTCCGAAAAACATCGCTTTGGCTCACTCCGAGACGCCTGTACACTTCCCTTGTTGAGAGACCTTCCTGGCACAAAGTAACACTTCGGTCGCGATCGAATAGCAGTGTTGACCGTCTAGGCATGAACTACATACAACACGAGCCGTGTGTCTCCTTCCTGGTGGAATGACTGGAACTTATCGGCTGTCGGACCCCCTCCGTCTAATAGGCGCTGCTCATGCATGGTTGTTTACATCTCCTAATAGTCAACGGGACTGTGTCTGTGATACTACACTCCTGGAAATGGAAAAAAGAACACATTGACGCCGGTGTGTCAGACCCACCATACTTGCTCCGGACACTGCGAGAGGGCTGTACAAGCAATGATCACACGCACGGCACAGCGGACACACCAGGAACCGCGGTGTTGGCCGTCGAATGGCGCTAGCTGCGCAGCATTTGTGTACCGCCGCCGTCAGTGTCAGCCAGTTTGCCGTGGCATACGGAGCTCCATCGCAGTCTTTAACACTGGTAGCATGCCGCGACAGCGTGGACGTGAACCGTATGTGCAGTTGACGGACTTTGAGTGAGGGCGTATAGTGGGCATGCGGGAGGCCGGGTGGACGTACCGCCGAATTGCTCAACACGTGGGGCGTGAGGTCTCCACAGTACATCGATGTTGTCGCCAGTGGTCGGCGGAAGGTGCACGTGCCCGTCGACCTGGGACCGGACCGCAGCGACGCACGGATGCACGCCAAGACCGTAGGATCCAGGATCCTACGCAGTGCCGTAGGGGACCGCACCGCCACTTCCCAGCAAATTAGGGACACTGCTGCTCCTGGGGTATCGGCGAGGACCATTCGCAACCGTCTCCATGAAGCTGGGCTACGGTCCCGCACACCGTTAGGCCGTCTTCCGCTCACGCCCCAACATCGTGCAGCCCGCCTCCAGTGGTGTCGCGACAGGCGTGAATGGAGGGACGAATGGAGACGTGTCGTCTTCAGCGATGAGAGTCGCTTCTGCCTTGGTGCCAATGATGGTCGTATGCGTGTTTGGCGCCGTGCAGGTGAGCGCCACAATCAGGACTGCATACGACCGAGGCACACAGGGCCAACACCCGGCATCATGGTGTGGGGAGCGATCTCCCACACTGGCCGTACACCACTGGTGATCGTCGAGGGGACACTGAATAGTGCACGGTACATCCAAACCGTCATCGAACCCATCGTTCTACCATTCCTAGACCGGCAAGGAAACCTGCTGTTCCAACAGGACAATGCACGTCCGCATGTATCCCGTGCCACCCAAAGTGCTCTAGAAGGTGTAAGTCAACTACCCTGGCCAGCAAGATCTCCGGATCTGTCCCCCATTGAGCATGTTTGGGACTGGATGAAGCGTCGTCTCACGCGGTCTGCACGTCCAGCACGAACGCTGGTCCAACTGAGGCGCCAGGTGGAAATGGCATGGCAAGCCGTTCCACAGGACTACATCCAGCATCTCTACGATCGTCTCCATGGGAGAATAGCAGCCTGCATTGCTGCGAAAGGTGGATATACACTGTACTAGTGCCGACATTGTGCATGCTCTGTTGCCTGTGTCTATGTGCCTGTGGTTCTGTCAGTGTGATCATGTGATGTATCTGACCCCAGGAATGTGTCAATAAAGTTTCCCCTTCCTGGGACAGTGAATTCACGGTGTTCTTATTTCAATTTCCAGGAGTGTATATCCAAAGTCAACGTCTGTCTTCTGGAGTTCTGGGAACAGCGGTGATGCAAAACTTTTTTTGATGTCTGTATTTCGGCGATATTTTCCCCCTTTTCTAAAGATATAACGATATCAATTGGCGACATTTGTATTTTATCTTATAATTTTTCACAATTTTCATACATATTCGAAGTTGTTCTAATCAAATTGCAGTATAACATAATTTTACTTTCACTGTGTGAAGGAGTGTTAGTACTTTTTGAGCTTTCAACACGTCCAGTCTTGCTCTTTAACTGTCTGAGGCAAATACATGTGGCACAAAAGAAATAGTCCCATGGCACTTGGGGTAGGGGGGAGGGGGCTGATAGTGTGAGTGCAATAACAATATTTCCGTTGTGAAGAAATAGCACACCAGTTGTGTTGAAAAACAATTTTCAACGCAACTAGTTTGCTATTTGTTCACATCGGCATTCTTCAAAAACAATTTCTGAAAATGGTGAACAAGAATCTAAATGATAAGATTGGTCTTTGCAGTGGACGGTGACGTGTGAGGGGAAATTCTGACGTAATCGGCGCTCGGCGCTACCAACAGTAGCTGTAACGTACACCGCGCTAGGTCGCAGGCGTTGTCAGAAATACGAAAAAAACAGGGAAGTCGACACGAAATGGTCCAGACAAATCCGATATGTGATGAAACTCAACGACTGACCTATCGGACACCTTTTATTGTGCCACTTACATGCAGTTACCATTGTTAGCAAAATGGTTATCGTCAAGCGTGGACGTGCGTCGTTTTCATTCCGTTTTTGCTCTAAGGTGGATAGGCAGGCTGCAAGTTTGTTGATGTCCAGAATAGTTCACAATAAATCTAAACGTAAATATACCACTCTGAACCGGCTGCATATTTACAGTATGAAGCCGATATTTTAATGGGCAGGAACATCGATATTTTTTCGTCGATATATCGATACTTTATATTTCTGGAGCTGATAATGATACTTTCTTTAAAGATATCCATATAACGGAGCCCTGATGTTTGTAAAAATATCAACAGTCCTATTAGTGACCTTGTCCGCGGAAGCGTGTTATTTTAGATAAGACGCAGAACAAATGTAATTGTCCTTAGATAGCTATAGGGGCGGACTTGCATTCACACACGCTTTTTGTGCTACGGAAGGAGCAGAGGCGGCCCACATCGGCGGTACTGAGCACCGCGACCCGCTTCCCCTCCAGCCGTGGCCCTCCTCAGCGGACTTCCACTTTGCAGTTAAAATTAACTGAGCGTCAGGCCCAGGGCTGGATGCTCATTACACCGCATCTCTGTGCGGGGCCCCTTGGCCTCTGGTGATGCCGGAGCGAAATGGAACTGTTGAGCTTGCCATGGAGCACACTCAGCGCCCACCATAAATGCAACTCAGGTAGCCGAGCCGCGCACACAGCTAATAGCAAAGTCATGTCATGCATTTCAAACTACACCTGCGACTAGGCTCTTCAAAAACGAGAAGGAAACGCATAAAAAAATTCTTACGTGAAACTAAGTCTCAGATCAGTTCATTGAAGACGGATCACGAGATCGGATCGGGAAAGAGCGGGGGCAGAAAATCAGGTTCATTCTATTCTAAATAAACACCACGACATTTGTCTTTAGTGATTCGCGGGAACCATGGAAAATCCGGGTGGTTCGAGGGCGATTTGAACTCCGACCCTCCCGAATGCGAACCCCAGCACAACCTTACTCTAAGGGACAGTCAAAAGACAGGTCGGAAAAAGTAAATAAACTAATATTTCAAAAGTAATCGCCATAACTGTTAATACATTTATCCCATTATGAAACAAGTCGGTCAATGCCATGATGGAAAAATATTTTCGGTTGCTTACAGAACCATGATTGTACGCACACGTGCACTCCTTCGTCCGAAGAAAATCGGCGTCCGCGAATGTCTATGAAGAACGTGTTCCCAACGAAACATCCGCAGCGTAGGTCAAACATCCTTGGCAACATGTACGTAGGGTTTTTAGTATGTTAGTGGCACTGAATCTTTGAAGAAATTAACAACACTCACGATTAATGTTTTCTGGAAACGAAGCGAGTTTCTCATACGTATCTGACGACTTATGTGTTTACCTGCTACCGTGACAGACTTTCCCTCAACTTGGCAGAACGGAATCCTACCGTCTATTAAAATAAACTAGTAAGCCGTCAAGTCCGTAACACAAGCAATGCTTATTTTAACAATTCCTTTTCTACAAAACATCCATCGTGACGCTTATTAATTTTGTTAAAGACCATATGGCTGCGCGGGATTAGCCGAGCTGTCTAGGGCGCTGCAGTCCTGGACTGTGCGGCTGGTCTCCCTCGGGCATGTTTGTCCTTAGGATAATTTAGGTTAAGTAGTGTGTAAGCTTAGGGACTGATGACCTTAGCAGTAAAGTCCCATAAAATTTCACACACATTTCGAAACGTCTCCTTAGAAAAATTATACAAGACTATGCTTAAACTGACACACAATATTTTTAGCGCAACGCAGTCTGACTTTCAATAATCCCTACAAAACAATGGCCCTGACTAACATCAACCTATGCGTTTCACAAATCGCTTACCTCACAAAAATCTTGGTTACTCGAACTACTGCAATACAGCGAGCGCCACTACTGCCAGCTAAATAACAGATTCAAACTACGGAAGGCACTAACTACTAGTAGGCATAGTTAGCAAATGAAAGATTTTAATAGAGAACAAACAATGTGTTTACCTTAATAGTCATCAAAAGTCATAATATATACAGCAGTTCATGACATCCATTTTTACAAATTTCAAAACTCCGCCACCTCTCTCCCCACATCCACCACTGCTGGCGGCTCACCTCCAACTGCGCAACGCTACGCGCTGTTCACATCCAGCTGCCCAACACTACAATGGCAGACAACAATGCAAACTAGCCACAGACTGCACACAGCACAGCCAGTGATTTTCATACAGAGCGCTACGTGGCGTTACCAATAAGAAAACCTAAACAGCCTACTTACAATTTGAACATTTTTTTTAACAACGACCATGTGCCAATAATAAACTGACAGCACTATAACTAAGATAAATCACACAACAAATAAAAGCACCAGAACAGTGCCGTCTGCTACCAAAGACGGAAATCATTCTGAAAAGTAAAGGCACATAGAGGAGGCGCTGAAAATACCGCTAATGTTTAAGCTTTCTGACCAAAAAAGTTTTTCGTTGGAAACACACATTCAAACAACCACAACTCACACACACACATGGCTACTGCGGCTGTCTGCCTCGTCTACAAGGCCGGCCGGAGTGGCCTAGCGGTTCTAGGCGCTACAGTCTGGAGCCGCGCGACCGCTACGGTCGCAGGTTCTAATCCTGCCTCGGGCATGGATGTGTGTGATGTACTTAGGTTACTTAGGTTTAAGTAGTTTTAAGTTCTAGGGGACTGATGACCTCAGCAGTTAAGTCCCATAGTGCTCAGAGCCATTTGAACCTCCTCTACATATCCTTTTCATAATATTGTTGTTACCCTATCGTCGACCTTGCCATAACATGTAGATTATGCAATAAATTTACATAAAACTGGGAAATGTTGAGATGCCTACCGCAAGCTGTATGACCCTTGTCACTCAAAATTGCTAAAAATTTCGTACACTTGAACATTTAACAAAAAAAGTCAGAGAGAAATTACCACGGACATGATGAGCGACAATCTTTTAAAAAAGGCGTTTTGCCCTGCGGCAGGATTTTCTCATGAAATTTCAGTCATCAGCTTTCTCTTCCGATTGCGAAAATACGCTACTTGCCATTAAAATTGCTACACCACGAAGGTGACGTGCCACAGACGCGAAATTTAACCGATAGGAAGAAGATGCTGTGATATGCAAATTATTAGCTTTTCGCAGTATCCACAAAAGGTTGGCGCCGGTGGCGACACCTACAACGTGCTGACATGAGGAAAGTTTCCAACCGATTTCTCATACACAAACAGCAGTTGACCGGCGTTGCCTGGTGAAACGTTGTTGTGATGCCTCGTGTAGGGAGGAAAAATGCGTACCATCACGTTTCCGACTTTGATAAAGGTCGGATTGTAGCTTATCGCGATTGCGGTTAATCGTATCGCGACATTGCTGCTCGCGTTGGTCGAGATCCAATGACTGTCAGCAGAATATGGAATCTGTGGGTTCCGGAAGGTAACACGGAACGCCATACTGGATTCCAACGGCCTCGTATCACTAGCAGTCGAGATGACAGGCATCTTTTCCGCATGGCTGTAACTGATCGTGCAGCCACGTCTCGATCCCTGAGTCAACATATGGGAACGTTTTCAGGAGAACAACCATCTCCACGAACAGTTCGACGACGTTTGCAGCAGCGTGGACTATCAGCTCGGAGACCATGGCTGCGGTTACCCTTGACGCTGCATCACAGACAGGAGCGCCTGCGATGGTGAACTCAACGACGAACCTGGGTGCACAAAGGCAAAACGTCATTTTTTCGGATGAATCCACGTCTCGGCCACCTCTTGTTCGCACTGACGGCACTTTGAACAGTGAACGTTACATATCAGATGTGTTACGACCCGTCGCTCCACCCTTCATTTGATCCCTGCGAAATCCTACATTGCAGCAGGATAATGCACGACCGCATGTTGCAGGTCCTGTACGGGCCTATCTGGATACAGAAAATGTTCGACTGCTGTCCTGGCCAGCACATTCTCCAGATCTCTTACCAATTGAAAACGTCTGGTCAATGGTGGCCGAGTAACTGGCTCGTCACAATACGCCAGTCACTACTTTTGATGAACTGTGGTATTGTGTTGAAGCTGCATAGGCAGTTGTACCTGTACACCCCATCCAAGCTCTGTTTGACTCAATGTCCAGGCGTATCAAGGTCATTATTAAAGCCAGAGGTGGTTGTTCTGGGTACTGATTTCTCATGATCTATGCACCCAACTTGCGTGAAAATGTAATCACATGTCAGTTCTAGTATAACGTATTTGCCCAATGAATACCCGTTTATCATCTGCATTCTTTTTGGTGTAGCAACTTTAATGGCCAGTGGTGTATCATGATAAAATAAGAGAAATCAGAGCTCGCTCAGAAAGATTTAACTGCTCGCTTTTCCTACGTGCCATTAAAGAGTGGAACGATAGAGGTGACTCGATCAACCCTCTGCCGGGCACTTAATTGTGAATTCCAGAGTAGTCACGTCGCTGTGGATGTAGATGGATGATATTTTTCCGAAAGTTAGATGTCTATAGTCTCATATATTCTGCACACCAACTTAAACAGTCCTTGGGTTACCATTTACTCGTATGATTTTAAGCATTCCGAAGGAATGTTGTCTACCGCTTCCACCTTATCGGAAAGCAAGTCTTCCAAAGTTCCGTTAAACTCTGACTCTATTAATGGATCTCTTACGTTCTCTGTATACATTTTTTCTTCTGTCACGTCATCAGACAGTTCCTCCCCCAGGTAGGGGCCTTGAGTGTACTTTTTACACCTTGCTTCCAGTTTCCTCGAAGGTTCTTTTCGACGTTTTTACAAGAAAAATCAGTTTTTCTCGAATGTCCATTTATTTTTCGAATTCTGCACATTTTTCTTGTAGCCATTTGGCCTTGGTTTCCCCGCACTTCCCATTTCTTTAATTATTAAATTCTGTTGTCTGCCGAACTTCTGTGATTCATTTTTTTGGGAGATGTCCATTCCTCTTCAACAGAACTGCATAATGTGGTGTTCATCATCGCAGTTTCTGGAGTCTTAGAGAACATCAAACGCATCTGACCATTCCTCAGTACTTCAGCGTCCCACTTCTTTCCATCTTGATTCTTCCGGTCTTTTATTCAAAATGGTTCAAATGGCTCTCAGCACTATGGGACTTAACATCTGTGGTCATCAGTCCCCTAGAACTTAGAACTACTTAAACCTAACTAACCTAAGGGCATCTCAAACCTGCGACTGTAGCGGTCGCTCGGTTCCAGACTGAAGCGCCTAGAACTGCTCCGCCTCTGCGGCCGGCTACTCTTAGTCATCACTCATCTGTGAGCCGAGTCTATCTGCTCCAGGATGCGCCATGCAATCCAGTATCTGATTATCTGGCCGTGATGCAACCCAGGTGGATTCTTCCTGTGTCCACAGGTCTTTTCCAGGTATATCTCCTCCTCTTGTGATAGCTGAAAAGTGTAATCGCTGTTACTGGCTGAAATTTACTGCAGGACTCAGTCTTTCTCGTCTCTTATTCCTACTACTGACCGCATATTCTCCCACAATCATTCTTTTATTCCTTCCCCTATAATCGCTTTCCAGTCCCGCAAGATCGTTAGATTGTAATTTTCCTTCACATACTGGATTGCCCGTTCAGTATCCCCCAACGGTTTTTAGAAACTGACTACAAACTACGAGATATAAATACATTCATGAATGAAGCATTTGCGCACGAAAAATTCCGCAGCGTCTGTGAGCCACACCTCGGCGTTCCGTTAATAATCGAGCAGCTGCGAACCCAGCCGGGTGGATGAAATGCTTCACCGCAACGGCAGCTTCGCGTATTCCGCGGGGACGAACAATAAAGCTCGCGAAACAACGCGGCTTTGTCCGCTTTTTGTGATCCCTTCCACGCTACGCCTCTGGCGCGCGCGGAAAAAAAATATCCGCTGCAACTCGACGAAGGGAAGGGAGGGACAGGGAGGGAGAGAGAGCGAAAGAGAGAGAGAGAGAAAGACGGAGAATGGTTTTCCGGGACAAAGTTGACCACTTTGATAATTCACGGTTTTCCATTAGTGGCTTTCAGCAACTGTTGGCCACCGAGACCTGCTCGCCCGATTTTATTTATGCCACGTGTTAACGGAAAGACGAACCACAACGCAGTACGGTTCACGACTAGGGCGTGGATACGTAGAAGAGTTGTGAAGGGAAGAGATGGGGAATTCCTGTGCTCAGAGTTCGTACTAAATGTAACGAATCTTTTCGGATAGGTTACGACACGTGTGTGCGGTCGGTGTGAAAAAGCTGAATGACTTTTGGCTGCGCCACACATGAAACGAATCAGCGAAATCCGTCCAAAACAGCAACTAATACGAGGCTGAAGAGGGAAATATCATTAAAGCCTGCTAGTATCGAAACTAGAGTGAATATTTGCGTAGTTATACAGGTTTTAACTTGACATTTCCAGTACCTCTCCTATTTTCTAGGAACTATTCAGTTCTGTCACAAAGCTCGTCTGATATTCCGCAAGCTCGTATATTATTACTATTATTATTATTCTTTTACTTATGTAAAGCTATGGACTATAGCACAGTTTTCACGCAAAAACAATGTTTGAAAATTCTACTAAAATACAAGTAATACTTACAACATTTGTTTAATAGCGGTTGATACAGAACTATGGTCTCTGACCGAAATTGTTCGTACAGTGAAAAGCAAGTCGTACAGTAGCTTCTCGTGTTATAACGCGTCATTTCTAAGATTTATCAGAGCTGTGGGACACATAAAAAAACTATTTTAGAGTGAGCTAGATGTTGTTTTCTGAGTCCTAAAGGACAGGTTCTTTTGTTTCCAAGAAGGTGATAATACGTTCTGTTCATAAACCGTGTTTAAGAATTCTACAACAGACTGAAGTGATTGATAGAGGCCTATAGTTGAGTGCATCTGTTCGACGACCTTTTTTTAAAAAAAAATGAGAATTATCAATACAGTATTTCAATCACTTGAAACTCAGTTACATTCCACATCTGTCTGTATCACGATGTGTTCGGTTTTCCTTATGACACTTTTCAGCCTTAGCCGTCGTCAGAACCAGTAACGGACCAGAAACTCCGGAGTCTTTAAAGTATCGTACTCTCATGTATAAAACAGCTTCAGACGACTGATTATTTACAAAAGAGTTAAACTGTTAAACATATGACGTCAAGCATGTGAGGAAAAATTTAGAAAAGTTTTGAAATTATATTTAAGGTTTCTTGAAAATCGAGAAGTGCCATCAGCATCAACCACTGTATGAATATAGTTTGGGGAAATAGGGCTCCATTTTAAGAAAACATAGTTTTCACGTATCTGAATCTTTATGAACTCACTTCTCCCGAACTATTTATTTGTCGTACTAGGACAAAATTTCGTATTCACTGGTATATGTCTATAGATTGAGTGTTGCGAACACACTTATTAGTAAAGAAGCAATAAGTTGAAACGTTATGCCTGACGCTGGTGTTTTACAGCATGAAAGATAGGTGTAGGGATGGAGAGTGTTGCAGCTTGGTACACTTAGACTTTCGCTTGCAGCCAGCACAGTATTAGAAGTTTAATACATTTTCTTATTCAACTTCTAAATACTGGCATTCAATCTTCATGCGGTGTGAACTTTTTCCTGAAATGACAAAAAGTGCTCCAAAAAATTATGATTATTCCAAATATGTAAACATGTTCCAAGGTACAACATAGTCATCTACCATGAAACAAATATTCAATTGAATTTTAAGTGTCGCAAGCCGAAAAATCTTGTCAATTTAAAGATCTATCTGTTACGTTACTACTGTACTACACACCAGTAATCAGTAAGTGAAATCAAATTAAAGGAAAGTGTTATCAAAAACCAATTACAAGCTGCACGTATTTTGAAAAAGAAGCTAAAATTGTTATGACAATAAAGAAACTGAGTTCATCTTCAAGTATCACATGTTCCATGACAAAAGACCTTCTTCTGTATCAAGATACAAGACGGTGAATGGTGACTTGCTTTAAATGTAGAAAAATATAAGTTAATGCGAATAAGTAGGAAACCATTCCTGTAATGTTCCAATACAGCATCAGTAATGTGCTCTTTGACACGGTCACATCAATTAAGTATCTGGGCGTAACGTTGCAAAGTGATATTAAATGCAACGAGCACGTCAGGTTGGTGGCCGAGAAGACGAATCCTCGACTTCGTTTTAATGAGACAATTTTGGGAGATTGTAGGTCAATTATAAAGGAGATGGCATATAGACTGCTAGAGAGACCCATTCTTGACTATTGCTCGAATGTTTAGAATCGGCACCAGATCAGATTACAGGAAAACATCGGAGCAGTTCAGAGGCGGGCTGCTAGATTTGGTATCTGTAGGATGGATGAACAGGCAGCAGTTAAAGTAATGCCTCGCGAAGTCAAACGGGAAGCCCTGGAGGGAACGCACTACTGCTGAAATTTAGAGGCCCGGACGGTTATGGATAGTCGGTTTTCCCCAGCTCAATTTGCAAGTGAAAAAAGAAAGGAAATGACTAGTAGCGATACGTGGTACCCTCCACCATGCACAGTATCGTGCCTTGCGAAGTTTCTAGTGGGTGTAGATGTAGAAGTAGGCCGACGGAGTGTAGCTTAACTGTACACTTGTTATGTAAATAGTTCTAAAAGAATCTATGGCACTTTACTCATGATAGAATTCTGTACGTGAAGAATTCACAATAAGTAACTTCCATTTATTATAAAGCACTTAAACGTGTAGAATGCAAATATTTACAAATGCTGCGTAAAATACATCGTCATGTCTGAAAAGAACAAAAGCCGTAGAAAATGGCGGGAAGTGCTTGGGGCCGTCTGTAGAGCGCATTCGTTCACGTGATCCTACAATAAGTCTCTAGACTAAAACTAAGTAGAACAGTTTCCTCCAAACGATAAACTGTTCTTCCTTCAGTGTTTTGTGTGTGTGTTTGGGGTGAAAGAAGGGAGAGGGGGGGAGTGTGTCAGGGAGAAAAAGTTTCCAAATAATTTGAACCCATCTGACCACGTTTTCTGAAAACTGTCTTGAGAAGCTAGTTCGGCACCCCACACGCAATGGAAGTATATTAGATCTCGTAGCTACAAACAGGCCGAACCTTATCCTTGGCGTCAGTATAGAGATGGGGATTAGTAATAACTGTTATTGTAGCTACTATAGTTACGAAAGTTAAGAACGCTAGGCATGCGTTTCTTCTAGATAGAGCAGATATGCAGTTGTTTGGATCTTACTTAGACAGAGAACTGATATCACTTGGTTCCAGTAAGATGAACATAGGGGAATTATTGACATAGTTTAAGTGGATTAAGGACGGAAAAGACCCCACTATCTAGCAACGAGATTCGGAAAATGCTGAGGAAATAGAGGCTGTTGCACACTCAGTTCAAAAGATAACGACCAAATGAGAACAGACAAATGTTAATAGAGATTCGCGTTTCTGTGGAAAGATCTAGGCGCGAAGCATACAACTACTACCACCGTCATATTTTAGCAAAAGATCTGGCAGAGAACCTGATATCTAGTTCCGCAGGACAGAGCGGATCAGGTTGTGGAAAGGGGCCAAGGTCAGTTAGTTATACAAGAACACACAACTTTATTGCTCTAACCAATGCACAGTTTTCTCGTTAAAACAACAATGATCAATTCACAGCTGAGGGCCCAAGTAACTTCTCCAGAATAAATTTAAATGATTCCTTTTAAAACACCGGGATTTAGAGTAACGGCTGAAGGCCTCACTTAAGTAAAAATGCAATATCTTCTCGTCTAAAGACCGAAATAGTATTTCAGACCAGCTAAGGAAATTCTTTAGGAGCCAAGCATTTACAATTTTCGGCTAAAGGCCATATTAAGGAAAATTCAAATAAATTCTTCGGCTGAAAGCCCAATAAAAATATTTTTACATAATAAAAGAGAAGCTTTAAAGATAAGCTTATACACGGTACAACAAAACCATCTTAATAAAACTTGAAGTATCTTGTCGGCTGAAGGCCCAAACAATTACTCAAGAATAATTAAAGACCACTTTAAGATAAACATTTAGAGAACACGCTGAAGGCCGTTTCAAGAGTTCAAGATAATTAAAGCGAAACCTTCCAGACAAGGATTTATATTTTAAAGCCACGGATTCTGAAACAAATACGGCTGAAGGCCTAAATACATAGCAACAAGAATTTTAAGTAAAACACGGATGAAGGCCTAATCTTAAAATAGTTGTCATGAAGTTGGCTGAAGGCCATATACTAAACATACTAACTCCCTTCTGACGGACGACGTCCCGGAGACACTGGCTCGGACCCAACCATGCAGAGGGAACACTTGGCCATTGCCCACCCGACATCTCCGCACAGGCAAGGAACCGACCCACGTTCCGCGAGATGACCAACTGAAGGGGCGCGAAAACGGCCGGGCGGGCACTCGCTGTCAGGACCTCACTGGCGCTGTGTCCCGACTTCACTGCTGGTCCGTCCCCCGACTGACTCCACTGCTGGTCCGTCCGCAACTGAACTCCCGACACTCGACTACCCGGAAATACTATCGGTCGCTCCAGAGATGGTACGACAGTGCACTTATCGATAAGCGCTGCTGCTGCCACTCACGGGTAGGTAAGGCAGGAAGTTAGTGACACCAGTAAATGGAATAAGAAAAGGACGCGGCAGTACCGTAACAGAAGATGACAAACAATCTACTACATCTACATCTACATCTATACTCCGCGAGCCACCTTACGGTGTGTGGCGGAGGGTACTTATTGTACCACTATCTGATCCCCCCTTCCCTGTTCCATTCACGAATTGTGCGTGGGAAGAACGACTGCTTGTAAGTCTCCGTATTTGCTCTAATTTCTCGGATCTTTTCGTTGTGATCATTACGCGAGATATATGTGGGCGGTAGTAATATGTTGCCCATCTCTTCCCGGAATGTGCTCTCTCGTAATTTCGATAATAAACCTCTCCGTATTGCGTAACGCCTTTCTTGAAGTGTCCGCCACTGGAGCTTGTTCAGCATCTCCGTAACGCTCTCGCGCTGACTAAATGTCCCCATGACGAATCGCGCTGCTTTTCGCTGGATCATGTCTATCTCTTCTATTAATCCAACCTGGTAAGGGTCCCATACTGATGAGCAATACTCAAGAATCGGACGAACAAGCGTTTTGTAAGCTACTTCTTTCGTCGATGAGTCACATTTTCTTAGAATTCTTCCTATGAATCTCAACCTGGCGCCTGCTTTTCCCACTATTTGTTTTATGTGATCATTCCACTTCAGATCGCTCCGGATAGTAACTCCTAAGTATTTTACGGTCGTTACCGCTTCCAATGATTTACCACCTATGGCATAATCGTACTGGAATGGATTTCTGCCCCTATGTATGCGCATTATATTACATTTATCTACGTTTAGGGAAAGCTGCCAGCTGTCGCACCATGGATTAATCCTCTGCAGGTCTTCCTGGAGTACGTACGAGTCTTCTGATGTTGCTACTTTCTTGTAGACAACCGTGTCATCTGCAAATAGCCTCACGGAGCTACCGATGTTGTCAACTAAGTCATTTATGTATATTGTAAACAATAAAGGTCCTATCACGCTTCCTTGCGGTACTCCCGAAATTACCTCTACATCTGCAGATTTTGAACCGTTAAGAATGACATGTTGTGTTCTTTCTTCTAGGAAATCCTGAATCCAATCACAAACCTGGTCCGATATTCCGTAAGCTCGTATTTTTTTCACTAAACGACATGAACACGAGCCGCGCGGCTCATAACCCGTGAAAATTCAAGTCCTGTGTAAAATCGCTAAGTGGGTCTAAGGCTTTCATCCAGTCACTTGTTGACTAGTCTTGTCGCAGTTTAAGAGAGAAAAACAAAAGCCGAAGTTTTAAATTTCGAATTAAATAAATCTTTGACGCAGGAGAATCGTAGAAATATACCGTCGTTCGACCAGCGAACAGGCTCCTGTATGGACGACACAGTAATAAGCATCCACGGTGCAAAGAAACACCGGAAAGAGTTGAAAACAAACAAGTCACCAGGTCCGGATGCTATCCCAGTTCAGTTTTTCAAAGAGTACTCTAAGTCATTGTCCCCTTCCTAGCTTGCATTTATCGCGGATCTCGCCCAGGGCATAGTCCAGAGCGCCTGGAAGAAAATGCAGGTGACCCGTGTACAGAAAAAGGGGAAAAGAACCGACCGCAAAACTGCAGGCCAATATCCCTAAAATCGGTTTGCTGCAAAACCCTTGAACATATTCTCAGTTCGAATAAGATAAATTGAGCCCGAGAAGCTTATGCGCACGAATCAGCTTGGTTTTAGAAAGCATCGCTCGTGCGAAACTCAGCTTGCCCTTTTCTCACACAATATACTGCGAAAATGGATGTAGGGCAACAGGCATATTCCATATTTCTAGATTTCCGGAAAGCATTTGACATGGTGCTCCTTTGCAGGCTGTTAAAGAAAGTACCAACATACTGATTACGTTCACAAATATGTGAATGGCTCCAAGATTTCTGAAGTTATAGGGCTCAGAATGTTGTCCTCGACAGCGGGCGTTCATCATACAGAGACAAGGGTACCGTCATGAGCGCCCCAGGGAACTATGATAGGAGTGTTCTTATTCTCTATACACGTAAGTGATTTCTCGGACAGGGTGAGGAGCAATCTGCAGCCCTTTGCTGACGATGTTGTGGTATATGGTAAGGTGTCGAAATTGAGTGACTGTCGGAGGATACAAGTTGACTTCGACAACATTTCTAGTTAGACTGATGAATGGCAGCTAGCTCTAAATGTAGAAGAAGAATGTAAATTGATGCGTTTGAGTTGGAAAAACAAACCCGTAATTTTCGAATTAGTGGTGTCCTGCTTGATACAGTCACATCCTTTAAATATCTGGGCGTAACGAAACAAAGCGATACGAAATGGAAGGAGCGTGTGAGGATTGTGGTAGGGAAGGCGAATGGTCGACTTCGGTTCACTGGGATAATTGTATGGAAGCTTCGTTCATCTGTGAAGGAGTGCCGCTAGTGCGGCCTATTCTTGAGTACTGCTCGAGTGTTTGGGATCCGTACCAGGTCGAATTAAAGGAAGACAGCCACGCGCGGTAGCCGCGCTGTCTCAGACGTCTTATCACGGTTCGCGCGGCTCCCCCAGTCGGAGGTTCGAGTCCTCCCTCGGGCATAGGTTGTGTGTGTGTGTGTGTGTGTGTGTGTGTGTGTGTGTGTGTGTGTGCTTTGTCCTTAGCGTTAAGTTAGTTTAAGTTACGTTAAGTCGTGTGTAAACATAGGGACCGATGACCTCAGCAGTTTGGTCCCATTGGAACTTAACAAAATTTTCCAAATTTGCAAAGGAAGACATCGAAGCATTTCAGATGCAGACTACTAGATTTGTTACTGGTAGGTTCCATCAACAGGCAAGAGTTATAGAGACGCTTCAGGAACTCAACTGGAAACCCCTGGAGGGAAGACGATGGTGTTTTTGAGAAACACTATTGAGAAAATTTAGAGAACCGGCATTTGAAGCTGTCCGCGGAACGATTCTGTTGCCTCCACCATATGTTGCGTTTTAGGTCCAGGAAATCAAGGCTCATAGGGATGCATATATTAGTCGTTTTTCCCTCGTTCTCTTTACGAGTGGACAGGAAAGGAAATGACTGGTAGTGATACGGGGTACCCTCTGCCACACGCCGTACGGTGGATTGCTGTGTATCTATACAGATGTAGATGTAGATGCAAGGGGTGTTGGAAGTCTCTATGTACTCTGTGACCAATAATGGATTCTTAATGAGTAGATTACGACAGCATTTTCAATTTTTCAACTGGGTCAGCAATTACACGATATATTGAAAATTAATTTTTTTTTGTTGCTGCCAGAAGCGGGTTGATAGGCAACCTGAAACTTAGTCAGAGGGACCTCGTGTTCGTTTTAAACATTTACCAATGTAGATACGTTGCATTGATTGTGATAAGTTAAAATTGTGTGCTCAAAGGGGACTCGAACTTGGATGTAATGCGAGTAGTGGTCTACCAGTCTTTTCTATTCCTCTGAATACTATTCTCGTCGGTAGCTTTGATGCATGAGCTCATGAGCTGATCGTATGATACTTTTTGCACTTATCTGCGCACGACTGTCTGGATGATATTTTTCCGGAAGGCTAATACTACGTCTTCAGTCTCATGGATTCTACAAACGAAGTTGAACAGTGGTTTGGTTGCCAGCCCCTGCAATGATTTTAGAAATTCCTAAGGAATGATACTGACGCCTTTCACCTTATTTGGTTTCAAGTCTTTAAAAGTTATCTTAAATACTAGATCTTCTACATCGGCTCCCAGGTCTTCTTCGTCAGTCAGTTCATGCCGCTCGAACGAGCCTTCAACATACCTCTCCACCTGTAATACAGGGTGTTCGGAAATTCTCATTGCAAACTTCTAGGACTTGTAGAGGGGAGTGAGTACATAATATTTTGAATAGGCACCTATGTCCGAGAACGTCCCGTATCCCTTCTAAAATGGTTTCAGTTCAGATGTTTAACTCATTCACGTACGCTTCAGAAACTGAGTTACGCGTGACGCAGTACAATTGTTAGGCAGCAATTCGAGAGGAACCATAACGAAACATCTATTTATCACTTAAACACTTTTGTTTGACTTAACACTTGAATATTACTTGTTTACATTATTCCAAAACAAAAAAGAACCCAGCATACTGTATGTACAGAGTAGTAGTGATGCATTACACTGCGGCTCGATATGGTGACCCCCAGTGTTGTTACAGACTCTGTACCTACGAAGCATGCCCTGGTAGCCACTTTCCATTATATCTGGTGTGTCTGCCATTTCTATTGCAGCGGCCAGAACTCGAGCCAGCAGATTTTCGTCTGTCTCTACAGTAGTAAATTAAACTTCGCATTCGAACGCACAAGAAGTAGTCCATATGAGTTAAATCTAGCGATCGTGGCGACCACGCGGTTGGACCACCTCGGCTTATCCGTCTTACAGCTTATCGTCTGTTGAGATGTCACCGAACCTCACGTGTGATGTGAGGTGGTGCACCATCATGGTGAAACCACAGTTCCGGCTCGACATTCAGTGGCACTGCTTCCAGAAACGGGTCCAATATGTTTTTTAGGAGGATCAAGTATGCAGAACCAGTCAGCTTGACCATCCAGAACACCTGCCCACACATTAATACCAAGCCGGTGCTGACATCCCTGAACATGGGTGGTGCGATGGTTTTCGTCTGCCCAGACATCGATGTTTCGCGAATTCAGACCACAGTCCCTTGTGAACCTACATTCATCTGTAAACAGAACTCGACATGGCAACAGGGATGTGTCGACGGAGCGGTCCAGGAACCACGTGCAGTAGGCAAGGCGTGTGGGAAATCGGCTGGATCCATAGCGTGTACCCTTTGTAAGTGGCACAGATGTAATTGTTGTTCACGCAGAGCGTCCCAGATGATACTGTGACTGACACGTATTGCACGCACAATTGTTAGAGTAATCGTTGAGGGATTCTCTTCAAGTACATGATGCAGTATATCATGTTCAGATTTTGGCGTGCGGCGTTGCAGTGGAGTACCACAATCCTGTCTCTTAGCGGTGAAGGTACCTGTTTCTTGTTACTTGGGCAAACGTTGAAAGGTGGCTACACTGAGGCGTAACCGGTTGGCCCTGGGTAGTATTAGTACGCAATCTGACTGCATAGAATAACAATAAAAAAATGAAAGGAAATTTCCGTTAACGCAATTTATTAAGTCCCCAGCAACTATGGCTGGCTCTGAGCACTGTGCGACTTAACGTCTGAGGTCATCAGTCGCCTAGAACTTAGAACTAATTAAACCTAACTAACCTAAGGACATCACACACACCCATGCCCGAGGCAGGATTCGAACCTGCGACATTAGCGGTCGCTCGGTTCCAGACTGCAGCGCCTAGAACTGCTCGGCCACTCCGGCCGGCCCCAGCAACTATAAAAGCTACGAAACAACAAAGCACAAGTGTAACTGTTCTGTGTGTGGAAGTGTGATTCAACGTACACGTATCTGGCACGGTTCTTCCTCAATACGACAAGATATTTTAAACATCATTTACAATGAAGTAATTAAAAACCAGAAATACTATAATTGCACATAGAAACCAGAACTACAGTCTAATACATGAACACAAGCCAGATGCTTTGTTGAGTGAACCTGCGACCAAGAGGTATTGTTATTTAGGAAATTTGAAATAAAAAATTGTTATTACCTTCATATATATTGACGAAAAATACACTGTGATAATTACAACATCCCCAATCGAACAGCATCTGCTATCTCGCCCAACAGAACAAGTGCACACGACATGCTCTCAACTAGTACTGCTATCGACATCCTCTCAACAAGCACTGTCCACGGCAGCCTCTGAACCACTACTGCCCAGAGGAGGCGGCGGAATCATACTCTTTGGCGCAATCTCTGGCGCTGAGACTCAGTGTAGCCACCTTTCAACGTTTGTATGATGGCGCGTTACGTTACGGGAAACGTTCGTGCTACAGCCAAATAGCAGCTCTTCCGGTACCTCGAGTATGGCCATACTGAAGGAGCATGTCTGTGTATTCCGAAAACGTGTACCGAACCATGTCTACTGTATCGGAGACACAAGGCACTGAGTAGGTCTCGCAGTAAGTCAGAGGTTAATTGCCCATCAGTTGACCGACTAGCATACTACACATCATCCTGTCTACTCTATTGCATACCAGCAGCAGACGTGGACGCGTTACACGTCTGAACTGAAACCGTCGTAGGACGGAAACGGTACTTTTCCGAAAATGAATTCCTATTCAAAATACACTGAAGAGCCAAAGAAACTGACACACCTCCCTAATATCGAGTAAGGCCCCCGCAAACACGCACAAGTGCCGCAACACGATGTGGCATGGACTCCACTAATGTCTGAAGTAGTGCTAGAGGGAATAGACACCATGAATACTGTAGGGCTGTCCATAAATCCGTAAGATTACGAGGGAGTGGGAGAACAGCACGTTGCAAGGCGTCCCAGATAGGCTCAACAGTGTTCATGTCCAGGGAGTTTGGTGGCCAACGGAAGTGTTTAAATTCGGAAGAGTGTCCCTGGAGCCACTCTGTAGCATTTCCGGGCGTGTGGGGTGCCGCATTGTCCTGCTATAATTGCCCAAGTCCGTCGGAATGCACAACGGACATGAATGGATACAGGTAGTCAAGGATGCTTTTGTGCGTGTCACCTGTCAGAGTCGTATCTAGATGTAACAGGGGTCCCATATCACTCCAACTGCACACGACCCAAATTATTACAGAGCCTCAACCAGGTTGAACAGTCCCCTGCTGACATGCAGAGTCCATGGGTTCATGAGACTGTCTCCGTACCCGTACACGTCCATCCACTCGATACAATTTGAAACGGGACTCATCCGACCAGGAAACAAATTTGCAGTGATCAACCCTCGGATGACGACCTTGACGGGCCCAGGAGGGACATAAACGTTTGTGTCGTGCAGTCATCAAGGGTACACGAGTGGACCTTCGCATCCGAAAGCCCATTTCTATGTTTTGTTGTTGAATGGTTCGCACGCTGGCACTTGTTGATGACCCAGCATTGAAATCTGCAGCATTTTCGGAAGGGTTGCACTTCTGTTACGTTGAGCGATACTCTTCAGTCGTCGTTGCTCCCATTCTTGCAGGATCTTTTTCCGGTCGCAGCGGTGTCGGATATCTGATGTTTTACTGGATTCCTAACACTCACGGTACACTGGTGAAATGCTCGTACGGGAAAATCCCCACTTCATCGCTACCTCGGAGATGCTATGTTCCATCGCTTGTTCGCCGACTACAACACGACGTTCAGTCTCATTTAAATCTTGATAACCTGCCATTGTAGCAGCAGAAAGCGATCTAACAACTGTGCCAGGCACTTGTTGTCTTATACAGGCGTCGCCGACCTCAAAGCCCTATAATTCCTGTTTGTATATCTCTGTATTTGAATATGTATGCCTATACCAGTTTCTTTGGCGCTTCAGGGTACTATGTGCTCACTCCTTTCTAGAAGTTTTAACTGCAAACTGCGATCGCCCTGTATAACTTACACAAAAATGTATCATCGTTGTGAAGTTACAGGGAATTCCGGATGCACTATACGGAGTACATATCTTGACCAAGAACACACCGAGTACTCTGTTCTAGAGAACTGTCGTGTGTCACAGTCCAAACGGTAGAATTCGCAAATGCAGGAGTTACGTTTTTGCTTAACGATGGCGAGCGAAAGTGACACAGACGCGTTCCTGCTCGTGAGTCGTGAGGGAAGTGGACGTTCCGGCCGTAGCGACCATCTGCCGACGACCAGGACAGACGAGCCGATTCCTGCTCCCCCGCTCCCTCCCCCCCCCCCACCCAACACACACACACACACACACACACACACACACACACACACACACTCTCTCTCCCTCCCCACCACCAACTGCGGCTCCTGACAGTTCCGTTTACGTCCGCTGGCCAGAGGAGCGCCACAAGCGGCCGTCTCGCCAAGCCAATTGTCCAATTGTCCGACGAGGCAGACGTCGGACAGCGCGCGGAAGGGGTGGAGGGGGAGGGGGGGTAGCATCGGCAAACTGTCACGCGGCCGACCCAGTAATTGTGTTTCACCACTGATGAAAGCCAGATCGCATGTCCCACCGCCACCGACAATGTTGACATGTCCTCCCAGGTCGCGGACTAATTTGTTCTGCCGGAGGTTGGGCCATACGCCGGGATATCCGCTGCAAAACTGGAAATGACGCTACGCGTGTGTCATGTATCGCTTATAAACAAAGCAATACTGTTTTTTATAGCGTGCTACGTCGTCTCGTTGCATTTACGTTCCCAATATAAAAGTTTGGGATCATTATGTTCTCAATGTAGGGGGGGGGGGGGGGGGGGGGGAATGGGGGGGGGGGGGGTGATTCAGCTGCCCCGATATACAGGGTGTTACAAAAAGGTACGGCCAAACTTTCAGGAAACATTCCTCACACACAAAGAAAGAAAATATGTTATGTGGACATGTATCCGGAAACGCTTACTTTCCATGTTAGAGCTCATTTTATTACTTCTCTTCAAATTACATTAATCATAGAATGGAAACACACAGCAACAGAACGTACCAGCGTGACTTCAAACACTTTGTTACAGGAAATGTTCAAAACGTCCTCCGTTAGCGAGGATACATGCATCCACCCTCCGTCGCATGGAATCCCTGATGCGCTGATGCAGCCCTGGAGAATGGCGTATTGTATCACAGCAGTCCACAATACGAGCACGAAGAGTCTCTACATTTGGTACCGGGGTTGCGTAGACAAGAGCTTTCAAATGCCCCCACAAATGAAAGTCAAGAGGGTTGAGGTCAGGAGAGCGTGGAGGCCGTGGAATTGGTCCGCCTTTACCAATCCATCGGTCACCGGATCTGTTGTTGAGAAGGGTACGAACACTTCGACTGAAATCTGCAGGAGCTCCATCGTGCATGAACCACATGTTGTGTCGTACTTGTAAAGGCATATGCTCTAGCAGCACAGGTAGAGTATCCCGTATGAAAGCATGGCAGTGAATCGAGGAAGTACAGTACATACTGACGAAGCTAAAATGAGCTTTAACATGGAAATTAAGCGTTTCCGGACACATGTCCACATAACATCTTATCTTTATTTGTGTGTGAGGAATGTTTCCTGAAAGTTTGGCCGTACCTTTTTTTAACACACCCTGTATAGATTGTATGCAACCGGCAACGCCTTACCACACTAAGCACAAGCTTTACGTATTCTCTTGTTTGCCATGCGCAAGCCGTTAGTCCTACAGAAAAGCATGAGCAGGATCTTTTTTGTAGGAAGTCTTGTAGGAGCTTCCAAGAGATTGCACTGTTATACATTTTCGTCAGAACCCATAGCTTTCGAATTATCCAAGAAAAATTTGCAAAAGTGACGTTCAAACGCATTATTCTTGAATAAATCGAAAACTGTGGCCTCCAGATACATTAAATTTCCTACAAAAATGTCCTGTTCATTTCTTCTGTAGGACTAGTAGTTTGTGCATAGCGAGCGGGAAAACATGAAAATTTCGCCTGTGGTTTTTGAAGGCGTTGCGAGTTCCGTAAAACACATAGGTAGGATCAGCTGAATCACTCTGTATACATTGGTGCCACCCCCCCCCCTCCCCCCAAACCGACTTTCACATGATGTTTCAGTACCAAGTAACATCGAAACAGCCAGCCGGTGTAGCTAAGCGGTTCTAGGCGCTACAGTCTGGAACCGCGCGACCGCTACGGTCGCAGGTTCGAATCCTGCCTCGGGCATGGACGTGTGTGATGTCCTTAGGTTAGTTAGGTTTAAGTAGTTCTAAGTTCTAGGGGACTGGTGACCTCAGATGTTGAGTCCCATAGTGCTCAGAGACATTTGAGCCAAACAACGAAACCTGGTAGGCAAGGAAGGCAGGATTCGGTTACGATTGTGGACGGGGCTGTAATCTGTTACTATTGGTTCCCTTTTGCAATTATACACATTTTTTTAAACCGTAATTACCGACTCAGCAATAAATATAGATATCACACGTTATTAATGAAAGAATAAACAACTGTGTAATTCGTTCGAATGGCTCTGAGCACTATGGGACTTAACATCTGAGATCATCAGTCCCGTAGAACTTAGAACTACTTAAACCTAACTAACCTACGGACGTCACACACATCCATGTCCGAGGCAGGATTCGAACCTGCGACCGTGGCGGTCGCGCGTTTCCAGACTGAAGCGCCTAGAACCGCTCGGCCACACCGGCCGGCCAACTGTGTAATTAATTGTGCTTTAAGTGTGTTACAATTTACCAAATGAGCATAAATACAGACACAGCAAATAATGTTTTAGCCGGCCGCGGTGGTCTAGCGGTTCTAGGCGCTCAGTCCGGAACCGCGCGACTGCTACGGTCGCAGGTTCGAATCTTGCCTCGGGCATGGATGTGTGTGATGTCCTTAGGTTAGTTAGGTTTAAGTAGTTCTAAGTTCTAGGGGACTGATGACCTCAGGTATTAAGTCCCATAGTGCTCAGAGCCATTTTTGAGCCAGGTAACTCTCACAACACACATAATTTTGGCATCGAAGTTTACACGAAAATGTTCACTCAAAAAAGACGAGACTCTCAATAGTACGGGAATAAACCGCCAGGGGCGCTGCAGTAAATTTGTCTCGAGCAGACAGTTTCGAACTTTTCGTTCATTCTCAAACCATTACCTATATTAGAAGATATGATGATATTAGCAAGAAATGAAACACAAACATTTTGTGTGCACAGATTACACCGGCGCAATAAATCTTTCGTGACGTACCTGCATTTGTAACGTTCCACTGTGCGTAATACGTTTCTTTTTACATTGCATCAAAATAACAAACGTTACTTGACTATATTACGGTTGTTTTATACGTTCCAAATTCGACAGGCGTCTTTAGCTATTTAGTCTCAAATATTTGACAGGCCCCATCACTTACTTATAGCTTGTCCAGAAGCTTTGTCTCTCAGAGATCATAACGTAACAAGCAAATACATAGATGCTGTGTTGGTAAAGACCTCAGACATTATCGCACTGTTTTATAAATGCAAAGCTAGTTCTTGCAGATGCAATTCTAGTTCTTTTTGCTGACGATACTAGTAATCACACCCAACAAATAAGGATTAGCTGAAGAAATTTTAAACAAAGTCTTTCACAAAATTATTTAGTGGTTCTGTGCAAATGGACTGTCACTAAATTTTGCGGAAGCGCCGTATATACAGTTCTGTTCAGTAAATGGCATAACACCACTGATAAATATAGACTTCGAACAGAAGTGTGTTGCTTACATATGGCATCATATTTTGGGGTAATTCGTCATTAAGAGAGAAAGTATTCATTGCACAAAAGCGTGTGTAATCAGAATAGCTGGAGCCCACCCAGAATCACCTTGCAGACATTTATTTAAGGAACTCGGGATATTCACAGTGCCTTCGCAATACACATATTCACTTATGAAATTTGTTGTTAATAACCCACCCCAGTTCATAAATAATAGCAAAGTGCATTGCTGCAACACTAGAGGAAAGGATGTTCTTCACTATTCTGGATTAAATCTGACTTTGGCACAGAAAAGAGTGAATCATGCTGCCACAAAAATGTTTGGTCATTTGCGAAATAGCACTAAAAGTCTGACAGATAGCCAACTAGTTTTTAAAACCAAATTAAAATACCAGGGTTTGAACTTAAATAGTGGAAACTATTTATTCACAACCGATACAAAAGAGTTACATGTTTGCACCTGTTACTGTTCTTCAAAGTAGTCACCAACGTTGTGTAGAACCCTTTGCTAGCAATGTGGAAGGCGTAGTATACCGTAACCAGAGCCTGTTCTGTTGATGGTGCGAATGGAGCGATCTACTGCCTGTCGAATCTCTGAAACAGTTCTGAAGCGAATGCCACAAAGGGGTTCCTTCATCTTCAGAACCAAATCAAAGGCACAAGGACTTAAGTCCGGCGAGTATGGTGGATGGTACAGTACTTCCCAGTCCCATCGACCGAACAGAGCAGCCACAGCTTGCGCTGTTTGCGCCCGCGCATTGTCGTACAACATGATGTGTTGGTTGTGCGGAAAGTTTTGCCGCTTCTTTCGCAAAGTTGGTCACAGGTGATGCTCCAAAAACGAACAGTAATACTGTGTACTGATGGTGTGACGTGGAGGAATGTAATGCGTTAGAATAAAACCACCACTGTGGTACACGAGAATCACCATAACTTTAGACCGCTCCATTCGCGCCATCAACAGAACAGGATCTGCTTACGGTATACTACGCCTTCCACATCGCTGGCAAAGGGTTCTGCACAACGCTGGTGACTACATTGAAGGACAGTAACAGGTGCAAACATGTAACTCTTTTGTATCGGTTATGAATAAATAGTTGCCACTATTTAAGTTCCAACCCTCGTATATAGATAATGACAATAATAATAATAATAATAATAATAATAATAATTTCGTGTGGGTCAATGACGTGGTGGGAGCTTTTGTAGTGGAAGCTAACCCAGTTGTTCAAACACTTTAACTTCATTCCTTTAGGTTCCGCGTGTAGAATTTTCATAGTACTGTCGGTACCACTCACTGTATGTTTTGTGCGTTGCAAATGATGGCCAAAAGCAATCTTGTTCCTTGTATCTACTTCCGACCAATTAGGCTCATATTTATGTTCCATAATGTAATCTATATGCACCAGATGCAGACTTTTTTTTCCTTTTTTACAGTTTTATTTCCTAGTTTATGCCTTGATTGACCTGCTGTTTGACGATGACTGATTTTGAGATCTCTACAAATACAGCATCTATGTATTTAGTTGTGACATATGATATCTGAAAGACAGACCATATGGGCACAGAATAAACACACTAAGACGCCTGTCAAATTTTATGTCTAAAACTAAAAACACCTATCGTGTTTTGAATGTACCAAGACAACAGTAATACAGTTAAGTAACATTTGTAATATTGATGCCGGCCGTTGTGGCCGAGCGGTTCTAGGCGCTTCAGTCTGGAACCGCGCGACTGCTACGGCCGCAGGTTCGAATCCTCCCTTGGGGGTTAGTTAGGTTTAAGTGGTTCTAAGTTCTAGGGGACTGATGACCTCAGAAGTTAAGTCCCATAGTGCTCAGAGCCATTTGAACCATTTTTGTGATATTGATCTGATGTAAAAACAAATGTATTAGGTACAGTGAAACATCACAAATACAGGTATGTCACAAAACATTTATTACAGTACTGCAATCCGTCCACACAAAATGTTTGTATTTCATGTTTTATTGATAACATTGTATCTTCCAGTATAGGTAACGGTTTGAGAATAAACGAAAAGTTCGAAACTAGTCAGTAATAAAAATATTATTTGCAGATCTGACAGAAACCTTAATTAATAAATTACAAATACATTGAAGAGCCAAAGAAACCGGTACACCGGCCTAATATCGTGTAGGGCCCCCGCGAGCACGCAGAAGTGCCGCAACATGACGTGGAATGGATTCGTCTAATGTCTAAAGTAGTGCTGGAGGGAATAGACACCATGAATCCTGCAGGGCTGTCCATAAATCCGTAAGAGTACGAGGAGTGGAGATCTCTTCTGAACAGCACGTTGCAAGGCATCCCAGATATGCTCAATAATGCTCATGTCTGGGGAGATTTGTGCCAATGCAAATGTTGCTGGAGCCATTATGTAGCAATTCTGGACGTGTGGGACGTCGGGGGCGTCACACTGTCCTGCTTAAATTGCCCAAGACCGTCGGAATGCACAATCAACATGAATGGATGCAGGTCATCAGAGAGGATGCTTACATACGTGTAACCTGTGAAACATCCCCTTTGAACAATTATACATGACTGTGCTAAAACTGACACACAATACTTTGTTAGCGCAACGCAATCTGACTTTCAAAATTCCCTACAAAAGAATGGCCCTGACTAACATTAAACTATACCTTTCACAAATCACTTACCTCACAAAAATCTTCGCTGCTCAAGCTACTGCAATACAGCAAGCGCCACTACTGCCAGCTAAATAAAAGATTCAAACTACTAAAGGCACTAACTACTGATAGGGATAGTTAGCAAATGAAAGATATTAATAGAGAACAACAATGTATTTACCTTAATATCATCACAAGTCATAATATATATATCAGTTCATGACAAATTGCAAACCTCCGCCATCTCTCTCCCCACATCCACCACTGCTGGCGGCTCACCTCCAACTGCGCAACGCTACGCGCTGTTCACAGCCAGCTGCCTAACACTACAATGGCGAGTATTACAACAATGCAAAGCAGACACAGACTGCCCACAGCACAGCCAGTGATTGTCATACAGAGGTGGCGTTACCAATAAAAAACCTAAACAGCCTACTTACATAGAGAAAACATAAACAGCCTACTTACATAGAGAAAACATAAACAGCCTACTTACATAGCCCCCATGCTCCCCACAAAAATTTTTACAAATGGTGTTGGGCACTGGCCAATACAGATTTGACAAAAATTTTTCACAATTACAGTAACAAAGATATAAAATGCACACACTTATTAATATTATGTTGGTCAAAAGATCAAAATTTCTCACAGTCCATAAAGACAGTCCACATTGTTCATCACAGTAAAAATGCAGAGTTTTTCTCAAAGTCCAAGCAGTAAAAGAAAATGCACATAGAAGTAGTGGATTTCCATGCAGTCTTGAAGAAGTAGTGTTGACCTTCCAATGGAAAGACAGTGCTGACTCTCGACATGCAGACAGGTAATGGGCCACAACAGAGCAAACCCACAGCAGAGTCATTCGAAGTTTGGAAGAATATTGGTAGGTAGGTCATCACAGAGCAGACCCACTGGAGTCCTGGTAGAGATTGTGGTATTGGTGGGCCACCAGAGGTGCAGACCCACTGCAGTCCTTGTAGAAATAATGGCGTTGGTAGGTCATCATAGATGCAGACCCACTGTAGTCCTTGTAGAGATAATGGTATTGGTGGGCCACCAGAGGTGCAGACCCACTGTAGTCCTGGTAGAGACGGCCAGCAGCCATCCGTTGCGACTGTGCAGGTGCACAATCACCATCGAAGATTCTTGCAGAGAATATAGCAAGTCCATAAACCACCACTTGTGCACTCAGAAAGTTTTTCTTTTAATTGTCCTTAGAACCAGCAATGCTGTTATCCAGTCCCTTGCTGAATTACCAACACACGTGCAAACACTATCAGTCCCTACTTCTCACATATTGTCCATATACTATGACCAACAGAAATGTGTGCAGTGAAATGAATGCTTACAAGTTACTTAATTTGATTAACTGGCGTCAATTACAATTATATAACATGAGAATACAATTACAAAGGTACAAAATACATAATTAAAAACATAACAATACAGATAACACTTGTAGTACAGGCCTTACAAAAGAATAGAAATAAACATATACATCAGTGTTACAGGAATGATGACATGAGTACAAAAATAAAAGATCAGAATCACTTTTGAAACGTCAACTTCACACATGAGCATGAAAACAACACAGAATAAATAAAGTCTAAGCATCTTTACAAAGAAAATAACAGAGTATTAGAAAAATTCTACAACATAGCTCTCATCAGCTAAACACATAGACAGGAAAAACACAAATACACAAGGGTACACAAACATGTAGTGGGATAACACAAAAGGAAAGGACAGGGTTTGTTTTACTGCAGTATTTTGCAAACAAAACTTTCTTTGCTTCTTGGAGATCTCCCTTCATTCATCATTATTCCCAAAAGTCCTATCTGTACCTCTTGTCTGTATTCTAACCATATTTCTTTCAAAATAAATATGGCTCATTGTACAATACTCATTTAGGCCCAAATCGTTTTCATATAACTTTCAAAGCATTCTTTCCCTATTCTCCATAGTTAGGTTCTTATATAGTCTACCCCCTCTTAAGCTAACTTAAATCTACTGAGCTCAGATATTAAACTAAGGGACGAGGCAATGCAGCAGCACAAAACAATTAACACAAACATCAATGACAAAAATACAAATGCCAAAGCAATTGCAATATTACAACTCATATAGGGCACTGTGCAGCAAAAAAAAAAATAAATCTGGCTTAGCAGAGTAACACAAATTAAAGTTCAGTAGCACTATGCCTGGCAAACAGCAGCTTATATCGAAACATGACATAGCTCAAGTAGAAAAAATAGTACACTAAAGATAACAGTGCAGATAAGGCAAATGTATAATCACATCTTAATGTCTAAGTAATTAAAGTGGTGCACCACAAGAAGTTATTCTACCAAAAAGTTACCAATTACTTGAAAAGAAAATTATGAATGCAGTTACTAGTTCCTTCTTATTGTTCTTTCCTTTCCAAGTGCTCCTTTTTTAAAGAATGTGGATCATAAAATAATTATTTAATAGATCTGTTGACAGAAAGTGTTCACATTAGCAAATGCATTTAATTTTATTTTATGAAACCAATGCTGCAACACAGCTGGAAAACAGATGTCAAATGAAATAAGCAATTACGCAAACCAAAGCATAAAAACATCATTCAATAGCTATGTGGCATTTCGTAAGTCAGTAGCTCTCAATTCTCGTAGAAAGACACTTGTCATTATCAGGTTTGCAGATGTAAGAATATTTCCAAGGATAATGGCCTCCCCTTTTTTTTGTGCTACCTGTGCCGCTGAAAAGGGCTCGCAATAATGGCTTTTTCTCCAGGCGTCTGACACAGCTGGGTGCCCGCGACGCATTACGTGCAGGTGGTCACTTAACTTTCGTACGGAAATATTTACGACAGGAGATTCTGCTACCGTGGTAGTCTCATATAAAAATATTTCACAGGTCAAGAATTAGCGTTGCAAATCTGTAGAAACAAAACCCTATAAATATAACAGTGTCCAAAAAAATTTTCAGTGGCATTGTGATACATTCATGCATATACACACACATTTCATAACTCTTAAAGTACGATTCTTGGTTTCCAACAACCTTTTCATAAATCAGAGTCCCTAACCCCTACTCCTTATTCCTTACCTTATTACACATATACATATTCATATTCATCAACACGTCTTCAATATTTCATCATAATAGCTACATAGCATAATCAGATTCCTCATATAGCATCAGCTTATTTATCATAAACATACCTCAACAGCATAGTACACATCGTCGTCGTAATAATAACATCATAACACTTCAGTCAAATCTTAAAATCGTCGTAACTTCCTCCAAAAATTTCAAAACGTAAAAAAAATTCTCTGCTCATTTCAATAGTGTCATCTACCTCAAACGTACTTTAAAATCATGCTCCCTTACCAAATATATCATTCAAATCTCTCATAGTATCACAATGGTTCCGAAAAAATATGAACAGTTTACAAAGTACAGACAAAATACAGTTTCATAAGTGTGAAGTTATCCAACCGTGTAATTGCGTAAACATGTGTCACTGATGCAGTAAAATAAATGTTTGTCTCTCTCAGTTAAATAATCAGATAGCTGTGTAATTTGTGTGTTAGAGAAATAAGGTACCGATGTGTAAAGTTGTATAAGCAAATACCATATTAGCTAGGGTTCCTTGTGGTTGCCACACACATGGTACACAAAGTAAGTGTGTACCCCCCTGAGGATTAATGTAATTATACCCTCAGGTGTTACAGATTACAGCAATGAAATGAAATGTATCACTGAAAACTTTCTTTGTAATTCAAAAATCTTTAAAAATAAATGTTTTAAGTACAAAATTAATCACTGAAATGCGTGTCCTGTAGCTCTAAATGTGCATATTGTTGTAAGATAATCTCTGTGAAAGTGTCGTAGTTATTTTCCTCCAAAAGCTAAGTTCTGCAGAAGCCAATGTACTTACCTCATGATAAACAAAAGTGAAATGCTTTGCGTAGAGATATCTTAGTTATTACGCTTATAGTTGTGATGATGAAAGTACTGTGCTGTAACGTATTGTTGTGCTATGGAAAAGGCTGTCTCCTTGTAGCTATACCACAAAAGTTACTAATAAAACATGTTTTGATTCCCAGAAGAATTCAGAAAACTGTGCAGATATAAAACAGATACACCGCAAAAGCAACATTGTAAATTGTCACTCATTAGTAGCGTCGTGATAAAAATCGTGTAGCTGTCACATAAACTAACCTCTGTGTCATCTGGTATCTCTCAGAAAGCACTTTAAATTCAGAATGTATTTTCAAATAAACCAAAATGTTGCATTAAAATCTCATTAGCAGTACTGGTAAATGTTCTAAGTATGTGAGCCTTATAGTCGTTACGTAATCGTGCAACAAACAAGCAAGAATGTACACACACAATAACACTGTGACGTCTGTTTACTATAACAATGCATTCATCATTTATGTTTAAATAAGTTCTCTTGGTTCTTGATTGGATATTTAACTTCAAACATTGTTGCATGGTAACAGTTTCTAAAGCATACTAGTAACGTGAAGTGAAACGTTTTATGGCAAAGACAAAGTTAAAAGGCAGATTATCTGTCAATAAATGGTTTTACATGTGAAATGTGGTGTAAACCTTTACTCTTCCTAGTACGCAGAGTTTCAACTTCAACGCAATTATCATGCGGTATACGTCGTTAAAGAATACTGGAATTTTTCTTAATGTTAGCGTCTATGTTATTTTTTCCTGAGCCAGCCGGCGCAGGTGGCTGCCTGCGGCGCGAGTCATTGTCTGCCTCTTTGTTGGCGCGCGTCGTTATTGGGATTAGGAGACCTAACTTCTACAAATTCGCCTTGCCGAGAGGGCCCAGCTCTGTTAGAGTCCCGCCAGTTCTGATGGAATTCAGGTCTGTCGTTTTGTCGGTAGTTTACACAGTTTCTTTCGTGTCGGTCATGTGGTGGAGAATTTCTCCCTGAATCGTAACTGCGCGCAGAACTGTTGCGTCTGTAGTTATTCTGTCTCCCTTGATAAGAATTGTTTTTGTTCCCATATTGTCTGTTTCTATGGTAATCTTTGTCATATTCATTACTACGGAAATGCGATCTTTCTCTGTAACTATTATTACTCTGCCAGTGGTTGTCATATGGGTGGTGTCTGTTCTGGTCACGATACGTGTTGTGAGAATAACCCTGTCGTGTCCAGTTATTATTTCTTTCATCGTGGAATTGTGACAGATGTGACCTGTAATTGTTGTGCTCCTGTTTCCGCGTTCCCCGATTGTCAGTGTCAATTTCCAGTTCTTGTAACAGACCCTGAAATGCTTCAATGTCATCTTTGCAGCGTCCTGCTAAAATAATATGTCGTAAATGTTCAGGCAATTTGAGTAAGCAAATGCGGATGAGTTCTGAGGGGCTGTATGGGTTTGATAGATATTGATTCTTATGCAACATGTCTTCAAAATATTTGACAAGACTGGAAAATTCAGATTGTTCAAAGTGTTTCATCATCATGATGCTATGTTTTACACGGTCTTGTGTAGCTTGAGACCAATATGCTGAGAGGAAGGCATGGTAAAACTCTCCTTCACTGTGGCAATCGTGAATTACCGATCGCATTCTTACAGCTGGTTCATTCTCCAAGTAGCCACACATAAATTCTAATCTGTGTTCTAACGACCAGTTGGGAGGGAAACAATGAGAGAATTGATGGAGCCACGCTTGTGGATGAATGTCGTTGGCAGAATTCTTAAACGTTTTGAATTTACGTGTAGTAATGAACAGCTTATAGTCAAAATCATCGTGTCTGCGAGTAGCATCTCGGTCATAGTTACGTCGTGTCGGCGGTTCCATCTCAAAATTCGGTGTACCTTGCCAATTTCTTTCATAATTACCGAAATGCCCTGTGTTATTATTTTGTGGCTTTTGCGTATTTCTAAGTTCCTCTTCCCGTGTTGGAGCGCGAGTGTCTTCTGAAATACGTAATTCTTGTATTACCTGTGTCAGCTGATCTTGTACTTCCCGGATTTCTCTTTGGTGTTGCGTATCAATTTGATTCAGATTTTGTTTCAGTTTCCTAATTTGTTCGCTCTGTTCTGTGTCATTAAAGACTACCGGTTTTGCGTCATTCAGATTATCATCTACCTTCGTAGATAAATTATTTAGCTGATCCGAAAGTTGAACTACTTTCTCTGATAATGAACACATTTCCTCAGTGTGTTTTTCTGAACCAAGTTTCAGAGTGTCTATTTGTGTTGAAATCGAATCTACTGTGTCCTTTAAGTTATCCTGAGTTTTTGCAAGTTGCGTAACCGAATCGGTAGATGCAACTGAGTCAAATTTAGCTTGCAAGGTCTCATGATTTTCATGAACAATAATTTGCAGTTCTTTTATGGCTGCTTCGTGATTCTGTAGTGCATTTTCATGAGGCGAAAAAATAGGTTGGAAATGCTCACAAATTTGTGTTTTTACGTCATTACAGACTTTTTGACATTTCGATTCAATGTGATGTAACTCAGCAGTTAAATCCTCACGTGTTCGTTCAAGAGTTTGCTCCAATGAGTCTAACTTTTTAAGATTTTGTTCCATTGTGTCTAACTTTTTGAGATTTTGTTCCACTGTGTCTAACTTTTTAAGATTTTGTCCCATTTGTCTCTGATTTTGTTCCATTTGTTGCATTAATTGCAATAATAATGTATTAGTGTCTGGAATCTGTTTCGCTACGCTTTTCGGCAGTGCATTTGCACTGGCAACATTCACATTTTGACAAGCAGAAAATGCGTCTTGACTTATTTGAGAAAACGGTGATAACCCAAAACCTGAATCTACAGTATTTGCGAAATTGTGTCCTGTCATTTCGGATTCCTGAGACGAGCTGTTGCCGACCGATCGATCGATAATGCTTCCCTCTTCACTAATTGTTTCACTGTCCGTGCCATTGTTTGCCGCCCGCTCCATTTCCCTATGCACGATTACCAAATTACTACTTTGAACATCAGTTAATTCATTACTCTGCGGCGCTAACACACTGCCTTCGTCTTCACTGTCATTTCTCAGTTTACTTTGGAGCCTAGTATTACGTTTTTCACACGCCATTATTGTCACAGTATTTCACACGACAACACAGAAAAACACAATTTGAAGAGCAAAATAAAATAACGTAGCAATGGAAATAATGTCTAGTTAATTGCAGCTGCGAAATACTTGGTGCAAATCTACATGCATGCCACAACTGTTTTACTCTACAACAATGAAAAACTACAACTACAAAGGAGATTCTCTCTACAATTACGCGCTAGCAATAAACAAAAGCTACACTAAATACACAAACTACAAGAAAAAATCAGAAGATTCCAGTGAGGTATCCTCGGCTAAGGGTCGACATATGAAACATCCCCTTTGAACAATTATACATGACTGTGCTAAAACTGACACACAATACTTTGTTAGCGCAACGCAATCTGACTTTCAAAATTCCCTACAAAAGAATGGCCCTGACTAACATTAAACTATACCTTTCACAAATCACTTACCTCACAAAAATCTTCGCTGCTCAAGCTACTGCAATACAGCAAGCGCCACTACTGCCAGCTAAATAAAAGATTCAAACTACTAAAGGCACTAACTACTGATAGGGATAGTTAGCAAATGAAAGATATTAATAGAGAACAACAATGTATTTACCTTAATATCATCACAAGTCATAATATATATATCAGTTCATGACAAATTGCAAACCTCCGCCATCTCTCTCCCCACATCCACCACTGCTGGCGGCTCACCTCCAACTGCGCAACGCTACGCGCTGTTCACAGCCAGCTGCCTAACACTACAATGGCGAGTATTACAACAATGCAAAGCAGACACAGACTGCCCACAGCACAGCCAGTGATTGTCATACAGAGGTGGCGTTACCAATAAAAAACCTAAACAGCCTACTTACATAGAGAAAACATAAACAGCCTACTTACATAGAGAAAACATAAACAGCCTACTTACACCTGTTAGAGTCGTACCGTGACGTATCAAGGGTCCCATATGACTCCAACTGCACACGCCCCACCGGCTTGAACAGTCCCCTGTTGACATGCAGCGCTCATGTATTCAAGAGTTTGTCTCCAGTCCCATACACTTCCATCTGCTTGATGCAATTTGAAACGAGAGTCGTCCGACCAGGCAACAGGTTTCCAGACATCAACAGTCTAGTGTCGGTGTTGACGGAACATATCGATAATGTTTCGTTGAATGGTTCGCACGCTGACACTTTATGATGGCCCAGCATTGAAATCTGCTGCAATTTTCGGAAGGGTTGCACTTCTATCATGTTGAACGATTCTCTTCAGTCATCGTTGGTCCCGTTCTTGCAGGTTCTTTTCCCGGCTCTGCGATGTCGGAGATTTGATGTTTTACCGGATTCCTGATATTCACAGTACACTTGTGAATTGGTAGTACGATAAAACTCCCACTTCATCGGTACCTCGGAGATGCTGTGTCCCATTGCTCGTGCGCCGACTGTAGCACCACGTTCAAACTCACTTAAATCTTGATAACCTGCCATTGCAGCAGCAGTAACCGATCTAACAACTGTGCCAGCCACTTGTTGTCTTATATAGGCGTTGTCGACCGCAGTGCCGTATTCTGCCAGTTTCAAAAATGTTCAAAGGTATGTGAAATCTTATGGCACTTAACTGTTAAGGTCATCAGTCCCTAAGCTTACACACTACTTAACCTAAATTATCCTAAGGACATGAAATTTCCTGGCAGATTAAAACTGTGAGCCCGACCGAGACTCGAACTCGGGACCTTTGCCTTTTGCGGGCAAGTGCTCTACCATCTGAGCTACCGAAGCACGACACACGCCCGGTCCTCACAGCTTTACTTCTGGCAGTATCTCGTCTCCTACCTTCCAAACTTTACAGAAGTTCACCTGCGAACCTTGCAGAACTAGCACTCCTGAAAGAAAGGATTCTGCGGAGACATGGCTCAGCCATGTAAAGTTTGGAAGGTAGGAGACGAGATACTGGCAGAAGAAAGCTGTGAGGACCGGGCGTGAGTCGTGCTTCGGTAGCTCAGATGGTAGAGCACTTGCCCGCGAAAGGCAAAGGTCCCGAGTTCGAGTCCCGGTCGGGCACACAGTTTTAATCTGCCAGGAAGTTTCATATCAGCGCACACTCCGCTGCAGAGTGAAAATCTCATCATAAGGACAAACACACACACCCATGCCCGAGGGAGGACTCCAACCTCCGCCGCGACCAGCCGCACAGTCTATGACTGCTGCGCCCGAAGACCGCTCGGCTAATCCCGCGCGGCTCTGCCTGTTTACATAGCTCTATTTGAATACGCGTGCCTATACCTGTTTCTTTGGCGCTTCAGTGTATGTTAGGTGCGTGATTCTGGTACCAACACAATTTTGTTACGACCCTAATCGGTGTTCGTCTTCGATAGGTTTTGAGGTCGGCAAATGTAGTGCGTGACCAGCACTGGCGCCAGTTGCGCGTTGCTTCTGTGGCCTGCGGTTGGCGCCAGACGACTGGCGCAATATTGGATGGCGAACCGCAGACCGCGCGCCGCGACCTCATCAAACAGCGGAGCTCCGCACAGCCCCACTTGCCACCGCGCCGCTATCTATCTATGTGTGTGTGTGTGTGTGTGTGTGTGTGTGTGTGTGTGTGTGCGTGCGCGCATGGCGCGACGTGACCACAACACGTGGCCCCTACCTGCTGTTTGCGGTGGCCATTCCGCCAGGTGCGTGTCCAGGCAACGGTTCCGATGAGGGGACTGCGATAGGGTAATAATATGTCCGCGTTTATGCGAACATGTCCGTATTTTTCAGCGGTTAATATAGCGTCAGCATACATTTTTTTACGATTTCTGCTAATATCTGACTATTTTTTTATTTTTGTGGATATAAGATCGAATGAATTTTATTTTCATCTCGCAGAGATAGCAAAGGACTTGGAAGACCAGTTGAACGGAATGGCTCAAATGGCTCTGAGCACTATGGGACTCAACTTCTGTGGTCATCAGTCCCCTAGAACTTAGAACTACTTAAACCTAACTAACCTAAGGACATCACACACATCAATGCCCGAGGCAGGATTCGAACCTGCGACCGTAGCGGCCTCGCGGTTCCAGACTGCAGCGCCTAGAAACGCACGGCCACTCAGGCCGGCCTTGAACGGAATGGACAGTGTCTTGAAAGGAGGGTATAAGATGAACATCAAAAAAAGCAAAATGAGGATAATGGAAAGTAGTCGAATTAAATCGGGTGATGCTGGGGAAATTAGGTTAGGAAATGAGATACTTAAAGTAGTAAAGGAGTTTTGCTATTTGGGGAGCAAAATAACTGATGATGGTCTAAGTAGAGAGGATATCAAATGTAGACTGGCAATGGCAAGGAAAGCGTTTCTGAAATCGAGTATAGATTTAAGTGTCAGGATGTCGTTTCTGAAAGTATTTGTATGGAGTGTAGCCATGTATGGATGTGAAACATGGACGATAAATAGTTTGCACAAGAAGAGAATAGAAGCTTCCGAAATGTGGTGCTACAGAAGAATGCTGAAGATTAGATGGGTAGATCACATAACTAATGATGAAGTATTGAATAGAATTGGGGAGAAGAGGAGTTGTGGCACAACTTGAAAAAAAGAAGGGACCGATTAGTAGGATATGTTCTGAGGCATCATGGGATCACAAATTTAGCATTGGAGGGCAGTGTGGAGGGTAAAAATCGTAGAGGGAGACCAAGAGATCAGTACACTAAGCAGATTCAGAAGGATGTAGGTTTCAGTAAGTACTGGGAGATGAAGAAGCTTGCACAGGATAGGGTAGCATGGAGAGCTGCATCAAACCAGTCTCAGGACTGAAGACAACAACATCGTTTTTGAAAAATGGTTCAAATGGCTCTGAGCACTATGCGACTTAACTTCTGTGGTCATCAGTCGCCTAGAACTTAGAACTACTTAAACCTAACTAACCTAAGGACATCACACACATCCATGCTCGAGGCAGGATTCGAACCTGCGACCGTAGCGGTCGCTCGGCTCCAGACTGTAGTGCCTAGAACCGCACGGCCACTCCGGCCGGCATCGTTTTTGAAAGCTTCAGGTAGATTAAAACCGTGCCAGACCGGCTGCTCGAACCTGGCACGTATATATTTCGCGTGCAACCCCGCAACCAGCAGACCTACCACTCTCAAAGTTTCGTACTTCGGTTATAAGATTACGTCATTTGTTATTTCCTTACGACTGATCTGTTGATGCTAGTAACATCGAAAATATCGATTTATGTTGCTTGCAATCGATGTTTCGCTCTTTTTAGCTTAGCTTAGCTTAGCTTAGCTTAGCTTAGAGCATGGCGGTTAGAATATTGGGAGGCGTCCTTAAGTCGAAAAGGTGAAGGCTGCCTCCGCCATATTGGTGAGTTTTAGTGAATTGTTCGTATTGCAGTACTGCTCTTCGATGTCACTTAACCTCCTGAGGCCCACGGTCCAGTATACTGGACTACGCACAAAAGCAATGCTTGAGACCCGAAGTTCAGTATACTGTACCAGCCTTTCTGAAAAAAGTAAAACTGCAAAAAAAAATCCTGTTTTAATATGTACTTTAGGCATATCTGGCTCCAAAAATAGTATATTCTAAATGAAATTAAAGAAAAACCCCTTTGGGCCTCAGGAGGTTAAAACAAGAATAGAACGTGTGGCTGTTTTGCTTCAAGTAGGAGGTGTGTGATAAAAGTAATCAGACTGAGTTTTATCTACTAAATATTTTATTATTTTCAAACAACAATATTGTTCCTTCAAAGCAGTTCCCTTCGGCAGCTATACGCAGGCGGAGACATTGTTCTCAGTCTTGGCAGCAGCTCTGAAACGCTTTAACTGTTAGGGCCTTTGACATGTCGGTCACATTCTTTTGAATGTCCCCCAGAGTCCCAAAATGACGTCATGTTAAAACCATTTTCAATTTCTGGAAAAGAAAAAAGTTACAAGGAATCCGGTGAAAGGAGGGGAGGGGGGCTGAGGAACAACAGGAATGCCTTTTGAGGTCGAAAAATCCATGGTGGATGTGGGTGTGTGACATGGGGCGTTTTCGTGATTCAGCATCCTTTTGTCTGCAGTGTCCGGTCTCACTCGATTCCCTCTTTTCCTGAGTCTTGAAAGAGGAAATATTTGTAAAACATGTGGTTGACAGTTTATCATGGAGGAACAAATCCTTCACCCACTTTTTTTAAGTTGGTCTCCCTGAGCGCGGTTCATCTTCAACGTGCTCTCGCCCTTCCAAAAACGATTTGTGCCAGCGAAAAACTTGGGCTCTTGAAAAGGAATATTACCCATAGGCCTTCAACGTGTTCTAGGCGTCCGAAAAATGGTTTGTGTCAGCGAAAACTTGTACTGTTAAATAGGACTGTTCCCCACAGACCTATTTCCACTTTTCAAAGGTCACACTCGCTAATTCCCCAAGTTTAACACAAAACATGGCTGCATAAAGTTACTCTAAATACCACTGCTCCATTTTAGTTACGCATAAAAAAACACAATTTCACTGATGGGGCTCTCAGAAATCAGGCTGAAACTCGGGCTGAGCAACTGGAAGGCGTGAACACACCGGACTTTGCAAACAGAACAACACAGTGTAGCCAGATAACTTGCGGAGTTCTCCGTCTCGTTACTTTTCTCACACACCTCGCACACAGTGCTCAACGAGTCAGAATTGGAGCTACGAAAATAAGTTTTCAACTGTCTGATGATGAGTATTCATCCATGAAAGTACATTGTTTCAAAGTACATTCTCAGAACTTATTTTAAATTCAACGCAGTAACGCTAAGCGGATGTTTAACACAGTGCTTTAACGGAGAAGCAGACTTCTAACAAGGGAACCTCCCCATTGCACCCGCCTCAGATTTAGTTATAAGTTGGCACAGTGGATACGCCTTGATAAACTGAACACAGATCAATTGAGAAAACAGGAAGAAGTTGTGTGGAACTGTGAAAAAATAAGCAAAATATACAAACTGAGTAGTCCATGGGCCACATAAGCAACATCATGGAAGAAGTGTGCTTAGAAGCGCCGTGGTCCCGTGGTGGCGTGAGCAGCTGCTGCACGAGAGATCCTTGGTTCAAGTCTTCCCTCGACTGAAAATTTTACTTTCTTTATTTTTGCATAGTTATTATCTGCCCGTTCGTTCATTGACATCTCTGTTCACTGTAATAAGTTTAGTGTCTGTGTTTTGCGACCGCACTGCAAAACCGTGCGATTAGTAGACGAAAGGACGTGCCTCTCCAATGGGAACAGAAAACATTTGATCGTAAGGTCATAGGTCAACCGATTCCTCCACAGGAAAACACATCTGATATATTCTATACGACACTGGTGACGGCATGTGCGTCACATGACAGGAATATGTTGTCGACCCACCTAACTTGTACACTTGGCGAATGGGTAAAAAGATTCTTCTACCTTGCCCGATTTAGGTTTTCTTGTGGATGTGATAATCACTCCCAAAAAAGTGATGAAAACATCAGAGTTTGTCACATAAACGGAAAATAAAAAATTAAAATTTACACTCGATGGAAGATTTGAACCTAGAACCTTTCGTTCTGCAGCTGCTCACGTTACCGCGAGACCTTTTTTTTTCTTTTTTTTTTGTTTTTTTTCTTTTTTTCTTTTTTTTAATTTTTTTTCTTTTTTTTACCACTTTTTTTTTTAAGAGTGTTCAGATATGGGTAGGTGGAGACAAGGCGGGCAGGGGTCGAAACCCGAGGCCTGGCCGCGATGTCTCCCCCCTCCCGTCCCTGAATCACTCACTCAAAGTAGCTTTTTGATTTTTTTTTTATTTATAATTTTTTTTCACCAGGAAAAGGGTAAATGGAAAAAAAAGATCTTTATTGGTACAAACTTAAATACAACAGAAATGCCATCCTTCCGGCGAAAATAACACAAGACAATATACTCGTACAAGGCGAGGATTTTTTTTTATGAACATGGTGTAGGGAAAAAAGAATAATAGGTCTGATGTAATCTAAGAGGTGTGAAGCAATATACAGTGGAGTGAGGGAAAGACCAGTGTTGTCTGGGGTAGTGCATTAAAGAAAGGAGGCGCGTGTCCATGCGCCTATTCCACTGTGGGTTACAATGTAGAAAGTAGCGCGGGGAGTCTCAGATGTCAGCAGGGGGGGCGGGAGTGCTGTCGGCGTGTGGCACCATCCAACTGAGCGGGGGTGAAGTAAAGATCGCGTGTAGGTAATTGGCGAAGAAGGCGCGGTAGCGCGGTCGCTGTTCGACTTCACTGTGGGCGGTTTGTAAGTACTGCCAGAAATCAAGGCGTGATTTGTCGCCACCATTATACATGTAGGTGATCGTGCATCCCTTGACCCAGACAATCGCATGATTTTTGGAGGCGGGGAAATAAGTATTCTCAGGATGGATAAAAGTCCATGGGTCAATCGAGTCCGGCGGAACGCGGAGGTAACAGGCTACGAACTGTCGGGCAAGTTTCCAGACGTCACTGGTGGCAGTACAAGTCAGTTGATGGACATCGTCATCCACGAGGTGGCAAATGGAACAAAGTGGAGAGTCCTGTAGTCCGATGGCGTGAAGGCGATGGTTTGTGGCGAATTTTTCATTTGCGACTTGGTACCATGTTGCCCGGACGTTGGAGGGAAGAAAAGGCTGGTGGATGTGACGCCAAACCGTTGGCCACCGCGTGGACGGATGTCTCAGTTCGATATTGTTGCTGGATATGGAACGAAGGAGAGGGGTGTAAAAATCTTTAGGTCGAGGAGAACGCGTGGTCGGTAAGTGTGTGTGAGCATAACTGAAGTCGACGATGAAATCAGAAATGTGCGTCAAATGGTGCTTGATGTGTCCGACTGGTACTGGTGGTGTTATGGTCGCGGGCACAAGAATTTCCAGCAAGCTGCGCGTAAGGGAGGTGCCCCCGTGCCACTGCTTGTGCATGGTGGACATGTACAAGGACGCCGCTCGGAGTCGCACATTGACAAGGCCGAGGCCTCCTGCTCGCGGGGGAAGGGTGAGCGTGTCGCAGCGGACCTTAAAGATCGTACCGGCTGTAAGGAAGTATCCGAGGGCAGCCTGAAGGCTGCGTCCAATAGTTGATGGCAGCGGGAGGACCTGTGCGATGTGGACCATTCTGGCCGCCACATGTTGATTGAGGTATTGGACACGTTGTAAAGAATCGAGTCGTCGGAGAAGATTTTGTCGCACCGTCGTGCGGATAGTTTGGAGTGCACGCCGAAAATTGATGGCAGCGGAGCGGCGCACGGTGGAGGTGAAAATGATACCAAGATATCGTAGTTGTTGTACACACGGGAGAGGTGCTAAGTCTTCGTGTGAGAGGCCGCGTCCAATGGGCATCGCCGCGGATTTCGCCACATTCATGTTACTGCCCGCTGCAGTGCCGTACGTTGATATCAAATCAAGTACCCTGTGTGTTTCACTCCGTGAGCGGATCAAGAGGAGGAGGTCGTCCGCATACGCACGACATCGAAAACTGTGCTGTCGCAAAGTGAGACCAGAAAGGTGGCTCGTCAGACTCCCGATGAGTGGCTCCAGGCTTATGGCATATAGTAGGGTCGAAAGTGGGCAGCCTTGCCGTACGGAACGCCGGATCGCCACTGGTCCCGCCACACGGCCGTTAACCTGAATCAGAGATTCGGCGGTGCCGTACAGGCGCCGGATCACGTCGATAAAGGCTGGTGGAAAACCCATGCGGTTCATCACTGAGAACAGAAAAAGATGCCGCAATTTGTCGAATGCGCTGTCAAAATCAATGGCAACCACTGCGGCGCGGAGTCTGCACGCCGCTGCCAGTGCAATTAAATCGCGACATTCTCCTGTGGCCGTTTGTATATTAACTGAGCCGCCCGGAGTTGTCTGTTCCGGGGATAGAATGCTAGGCAGGATCTTGCGGCATCGCGTTGCCAGTAGGCGTGTAAAAATTTTACAGTCTGCGTTAAGCAGAGTCAGGGGACGGTAATGTGCTGTCGTCACACCTGGCGTCGGCTTGTGGATGGGTATAATAATTCCCGTGACGAAGGACGGCGGTACGGCGTTCCCTATCGTCAGCAGTTCATTAAACATCGTTGTCCACCGTGATGCCATTAGTGTGAAGAAAGCGCGATAAAATTCTATCGGCAATCCGTCGACACCAGGTGACTTATTCAGAGCACCTTTTTTGATTGCATCGTGGATTTCGTCACGCGTAATGGGCTCCAGCAGCTCGTCCGCTTCGTCGCTGGTGAGGGTGCGAGTTACGTGTGGTAACACAGACTCCTCAGCGTGGTTGTTGGTAGTCTCCTCCTGGTACATTGTGCGGTAGTGGTCGACAAAGGCACTGACGATTTCGGCCTGGCAAGTGACGTGCTGGCCGCGACAGGTGGTGATCTCGGTGATGAGTTGTCGTCGTCGATGTTTCCTATCGGAGGCGATATGATGCATGGTCGGATGTTCTTGTTCCGCCGAATCTTGACGTCGGGTTCGCACCATAGCCCCCTGCAGTCTACGGCGTGTCAAAGTTACAATTTGCGCCTTAATCCTGCTGCGTTCCCTCTGGGTGTCGGGGGTGGGCGGTTGGGCGTCCAGGTCGCGGAGAACGGCGTAGAAATAGTCGGTAGTGTGCCGGCGCCACATAGCAACTTCCTTTCCATACTGAATCAAAGTACGTCGAATGGCAGGTGTGGCACATTCCAGCCACCAGGTCAAGGTCGTGCAGTATTTAGGTAAGGGGCGTTCACAGGTGGCCAATGTCTCGGTAATACGTTGAAGACATTCGGGATCATGAATATGGGAGGTGTTTAGCTTCCACGGTGCACGACTACGCCAGACCGCTTGCTTGGGGAAGAGAATGTTGCAGATGTAGGCACAGTGGTCCGAAAAGGCCAGGGGCCAAAGTTCTGCACCTTGGACTGCAGGTGTGAGTTCCCGAGAGACGTAAATTCTATCAAGGCGGCTCGCGGAGTGACTCGTCTGGTAAGTATGTCCAGGCGCGTCGCCGTGCCGAACTTCCCAAGTGTCGCGGAGCAACAGATCCCGGACGACAAGACGCAGTTCTTGACAGGTGTTGTAGCGGGGCACTTGATCTTTAGGGTGCAAGACACAATTAAAATCACCCCCAAGCAAGTAATGGTCGCAGCGTCCAAGAAACAAAGGAGCGATTTCTTCTGAATAGAAGAGGGCCCTGTCGCGTCTGCGGGTGGAGCCTGACGGAGCGTAAATGTTGATGATACGCGTCCCCATGACGGTGACGGCCATGCCTCTGGCAGATGGAAGGTATGTGATATCGGCCACTGGAATGCCTTCTCTGGCGTAGATGGCTACGCCGCGTCCCAGGTGGTCACCAGGAGAAGGATAAGTGTTATATCCCGCGACGTCTGGTAGTGTGGCCAGGTGTACTTCCTGTAGTAGTGCGATATCGACGTCCGACGCCCATATCATCTCTCGCAGCAGTTGAAGTTTCACGGGTGAGCTAATGGTGTTAGTGTTGATCGTCGCTATTCGGTAGGTTTGGAGCTGTAACCCGCCGTGGAGGGGAACTCCACCGGCGGAGGATGAAGAGGGACGAGGCAACGGTGAGTCGTGCCGTACGCCACCTGACGGCATTATTAGCGGCGTAACGATGCTTCCGTCTGGGGTAACTCTGTCCCCAGCGTGTGGTCCGGCTCCTCATCGACGTCCTCACTCCACACCATTGAAGGCGTTGTCGTTGTGATGGTCGTACGTTCCACTTCGGTCGTAGGGGCAGAGGACGTCTCGGCGGCAGTCGCATCAGTGGAGTCCATTGGTTCAGGAGCACCTGAGCGAGCCAGTAGAGTAGGCATCGACGTATCCACAGTCGGCGTCATGTTGCCGTCATTCGTATCGTCGTGTAGGTTCTCCGAGGCCTCGTCGGGTCGGACGGCCTCTGGAGCATTGGGGGGTGGTGATCCGTCTCGTTCCGAGACCGTACGGCGCCTCCTCTTGCGCCTCTTAGGTGAACGTTGTTTGCGGGTTCGTCCCTCCGTGTCGGAAGACGGGAGGGAGTCGCGTCGCTCTGAGAGGAAGGCCGTCGCGGGAACGTCAAATGAAGGGGCTTCCATATGTTCAGGCGGGTGGGTGTCGGAAGTCGTCGCTGTTGGTAGTGGCGCCGGAGTAGCGTCAGGCTTTGAGCGCGACGCGTCGGCCCCAGCGGTATCCGTAGCAGCTGGAAGGGTCACCGGTGCATGGTCCGATGGGCGGCGGCCGGTGGGAGGAGAACAGAGCGCCGATGCGTAGGTGATCGGTAAAACCGTAGTCGGAGCCGGAGGTGCCACGGTAGCGGCTGGCAATTGGGTGATTCGTCGCTGAAGACACTCAGATCTGAGGTGGCCTTCTTTGCCGCACCCGGAACAGGTCTTGGGTTGGCCGTCGTATATGACAACCGCGCGGCACCCGCTAATTTGCAGGTAAGATGGCACGTGGCGATGGAGGTCGATGGTGATCTGCCGTACACCGTTAAGAACGGGGTACGTTTGGAATTGCGCCCAGCGTTCGGCAGTGTGGCCGTGTACAGTGCCATAGGGGCGGAAAGCCGCGATAACGTCTTCCGCTGGAAGCTCGAACGGGAGTTCGAAAACTCGTATGGTGCGCATTTCTAAGCCGGCATGGTCGACAGTGACCGCTCCGACATTGCCGTCGGCGTGGCAAAAGCGTAATCCATGGTTGGTGTCACGAAGTATTCTTTCACATACCGCGTCATTGCCGACTTTGACGTACACAGTACTGCTTAATATGGACAAATGGATGCCCAAGATGTCAGAAGCTGGGATCTTAGCAACGTCGCGTAGGAAGCGTTCCACTTCCAAGGCCTTTGGTCGTGCGTAGTCGTTGCAGAAGTTGAAACGTAAAGTTGATTTTCGAAAACGGTTGGCCATGATTCTAGTGCACGTAAGCGACACGTAAGTGACGGCCGCTGAAATGTAAACAACAGCGAGCGCGCGCGCTCCGCAGGCGGAAATAACAACACGTCCGCACTGCACGGCGGCGAAAGCCGGACTGTGACCTCGGCGCTCCTGCGTTGCTAGTGTCCTTATTGTTGCTTATCTTCCCTTGAACTACTCAGTTTGTATATTTTGCTTATTTTTTCTACACAACTTCTTCCCATTTTCTCAATTGATCTGTGTTCAGTTTTTCAAGGCCTATCCACTGTGCCAACTTATAACTAAATCTGAGGGGGGTGCGATGGGGAGGTTCCCTTGTAAGACTCGCCAAGATGGCGGACAGTGCTCGGCATAGAAAACGCCATCTCCCCTTTGGATTACTGATAGCTGTAACTTCTATGCTGCAATACTTCACCTTCCGGCCAGTTTTCACTTAACAAAAATATGGTTCAAATGGCACTGAGCGCTCAACAGTCATCAGTCCCCTAGAACTTAGAACTACACTACTGGCCATTAAAACTGCTACACCATGAAGATGACGTGCTACAGACGCGAAATTTAACCGACAGGAAGAAGATGCTGTGGTATGCAAGTGATTAGCTTTTCAGAGCATTCACACAAGGTTGGCTGACATGAGGAAAGTTTACAACCGATTTCTCATACACAAACAGCAGTTGATCGGCGTTGCCTGGTGAAACGTTGTTGTGCTGTCTCGTGCAATAAGGAGAAACGCGTACCATCACGTTTACGACTTTGATAAAGGCCGGATTGTAGCCTATCGCGGTTTATCGTATCGCGACATTGCTGCTCGCGTTAGTCGAATCCAATGACTCTTATCAGAACATGGAACCGGTGGGTTCAGGAGGGTAACACGGAACGCTGTGCTGGATCCAAACGGCCTCGTATCACTAGCAGTCGAGATGACAGGATTCTTATCCGCATGGCTGTAACGGATCGTGCAGCCACTTCTCGATCCCTGAGTCAACAGATGGGGACGTTTGCAACACAACAACCATCTGTACGAACAGTTCGACGACGTTTGCAGCAGCATGGACTATCAGCTCGGAGACCATGGCTGCGGTTAACCTTGATGCTGTATCACAGACAGCAGCACCTGCGATGGTGTACTCAACGACGAACCTGGGTGCACGATTGGCAAAACTTCATTCTTTCGGATGAATCCAGGTTCTGTTTACAGCATCATGACGGTCGCATCCGTGTTTGGCGACATCGCGGTGAACGCTCATTGGAGGCGTGTATTCGTCATCGCCGTACTGGCGTATCACCCGGCGTGATGACATGGGGTGCCATTGGTTACACGTCTCGGTCACCCCTTGTTCGCATTGATGGCACTTTGAACAGTGGACGTTACATTTGAGATGTGTTACGACCCGTGGCTCTACCCTTCATTCGATCCCTGCGAAACCCTACATTCCAGCAGAATATGTACGACCGCATGTTGCAGGTCCTGTACGGGCCTTTCTGGATACAGAAAATGTTCGACTGCTGCCCTGGCCAGCACATTCTCTAAATGTCTCACCAACTGAAAACGTCTGGTCAATGGTGGCCGAGAAACTGGCTCGTCACAATATGCCAGTCACTACTCTTGATGAACTGTGGTATCGTGTTGAAGCTGCACAGGCAGCTGTACCTGTACACGCCATCCAAGCTCTGTTTGACTCAATGCCCAGGCGTATCAAGGCCGTTATTACGGCCAGAGGTGGTTGTTCTGGGTACTGATTTCTCAGGATCTATGCACCCAAATTGCGTGAAAATGTAATCACATGTCAGTTCTAGTATAATATATTTGTCCAATTAATACCCGTTTATCATCTGCATTTCTTCTTGGTATAGCAATTTTAATGGCCAGTAGTGTACAAAACCTAACTAACCTAAGGACATCACACACTTCCATGCCCGAGGCAGGATTCGAACCTGCGACCGGAGCTTACACTTAACAGATTATTTTTGTGCGATACATAGATTTTTAGCAAGCTAGTGTATTCAACAAGATCCATCTCCTCTAAATTACATATTTATCACCTAATAATCATGTTATTAGATAAGGTGAAAAAACGGTTTCATGATTTTTACGGCACATTGTTTTACTTCATAAGTTAAGATTTTCTGTAGCTGAACAGTGAGTTTAGTTCATTCTTTGTTTCGCTTTTGTTTGCGATAATTTGATAATCTCTCATAATGCACAAGAGGATATGCACATTTGGAGAGAAACTCCGAGAAAAATATCCAAGCTTTCGTCCTGGATGAGAACGATAGGAAGCAGAATGCACGGTTTGTTGCTCAGGGACCTATGATTCAATATCAAAATCATGACGGAAACGACCTGGAACTGCCCTTGAAATCTAAGAAACATATGAAGTGTGTTAGCGATGCAAGTTCATGAAGTAAAGAAACTAATTTTTTTGTGCAACCCAGTAGTGAACTGGAAACTAAAGGAAGTGCCGCTAAAGGCACTCTTGATTATCGTAGCGTGCCACACCACTGCAGTTATAAACGTATCGACTACGAGCTATTGAAAGAAATTTTCCCTTGCTCTTCCATATCATCAAAAATACTGTATGGATGAACCAAAACTGAAGCGATAGTAAATTTAGTCCTAGCACGTCATTCAGCAGACAGCCTCATGAAAGATTTACAATGAATTCCTTTTGTTGGTGTCTCGATACACGCAAGCAACCATGAGGATATTAAAAGGACGCCCATTATTGTTCATTACTTTGACCAGTAGAATGGAGGAGTCCAAATTACACTTCTAAATGCTGAAAGTAGACAAAATGTAAATGCAAAAACTATTTCAACTCACATCACTGGTACCATTAACAATTTGAAAATTATTGATAAATTTGGGGTGATAATGGTGATAACAGTAGCACAGTGTTCGGTAATATTAAAAGACGTGGTGTGACAATTTGTTTGCTAACCTCGAGTAGCGTAGTTATGTATCATGTATGTAATGTTATCGAGCGAGGTAGATCAGTGGTTAGCACACAGGACTCGCATTCGGGAGGACGACTTTTCAAACTCGTGTCCGACCATCCTGATTTAGGATTTCCGTGATTTCCCGAAATCGCTTAAGGTAAATGCCGGGATGGTTCCTTTGAAAGGGGACGGCCTGTTTCCTTCCCCAACCTTCCCTAATCCTATGAGGCCGATGACCTAGCTGTTTTGTCCCCTCCCCCAAATAAACCAACCAACAAACCTATGAATATTTTTTATTCACTTTGTTTCACACGGAATATAGCTGTTTTTTACAGGATAACACACTAAACTAATCAACCAACAAACCTATGAATATTTTTTATTCAGTTTGTTTCACACGGAATATAGCTATTTGATAGGATAACACACTAAACTAATAACAGTTCATTCGGCTGTTATAAAGGGATTAGTTCGGATCTCGATAGGAACACAATACTTTCTTACTTAAAACGAAGAAATATCGTGACCTAGTACCGATTACCTGGGCCACGGTCCAGGTAAAGGGTGTGGCAATCATTATTTTTTATTTGAAACAAAAATGCATTCTAGCACTGCTATATATAATATGACGTCGAGATTCGCACTCGAACCATCCTTGAAGCATGCTGATCAATCTGTTCAGGGTGTATCGATTTGGGGTTTCAGATTATTGTAACCCCAGATTGGGATTCTCACTGTTTGTTATTAGCTGCCTTTTACCTCATCTGCCGGCCAGGGTGGCCGGGCGGTTCTAGGCGCTACAGTCTGCAACCGTGCGACCGCTACGGTCGCAGGTTCGAATCCTGCCTCGGGCACGGACGTGTGTAATGTCCTTAGGTTAGTTAGGTTTAACTAGATCTAAGTACTGTGGGACTGATGACCTCAGAAGTTAAGTCCCTTAGTGCTCAGAGCCATTTGAACCATTTTTCCCCTCCTCTTCAAAACAAAATACAAATTTTCATCACTCTCACTTTCAATATGGCACAGATGACAACGAATAATAACAACAATAAAATACACAAAATGTTAACGGGTAATGTTGAAGAAGATGCGCCACCAGCCACAGCTGAAGGCGGCTATTTTGAAACACAACAGGTTTCGAGCTTATACCCACATTCAGTTTCGTTGGAGGTAAATGTTTAGCATAAAAGACAAATTAGTGAGACTATGGAGATGTATGTGGAAGCATCGAACGTGGTAAAACTGACAAGAGTTGAACATACTAAGGTTCTTACATATGTCTGGTACATTACATAAAATAAATTGAAATAAATGAGACAGTGAGTGAAAAACTTCATATTTTACTGCAAAGCAGTAAGTTGAAGCACCATGTCAAAATACGAAAATGTGAGGGTGAATCATGTACTTACAGCATGCAACGTCTTTACATTCGAATACAAAAATAATGCTCAAAGAGATTAGAGTTAGAACGAAAATTATCACACGATTGCTGAGCCATATTGTGAAATAATGACATGTAAAACAGTCAATTTTAAATAATAATACGGATTCACTTGCATGGATTTTGTTTTTTCAACACTTGCGACTTTTTCAATTTCTCTGCTTTCACTTGCTTCTCCTTAGTCAACATCACATAATTTGCTGTTAGTAGATAGTAATAGTAAACTCCAACATCGAACGTGTATAGGCAAAATTGAAAGTAATTGCCTAAGGATGGACATGAGCCCGAAACCGGTCGTGTTTTAAAGAAAGTACCTTCAGTTGCAACTTCGGGCGATTTTTTCTATTGAGGTACATATTAGAGAGACATCACGGAATTCAGTTGCATCCATTATGGACAAAATTGAAACCAAATGCTCTAATATACCAATAATGATAAGAAATTTTTAATGTGAATAACCATAACAATTACTTTGTTCTGAAGCTCTTACAGTAGCCGTGTTCACAGAGAAAATTATTAAGATTCATGTCCACCAGTTATGCAAACAAATGTACACTACTGGCCATTAAAATTGCTACACCAAGAAGAAATGCAGATGATAAACGGGTATTAATTGGACAAATATATTATACTAGAACTGATATGAGATTACATTTTCACGCAATTTGGGTGCATAGATCCTGAGAAATCAGTACCCAGAACAACCACCTCTGGCCGTAATAACGGCCTTGATACGCCTGGGCATTGAGTCAAACAGAGCTTGGATGGCGTGTACAGGTACAGCTGCCCGTGCAGCTTCAACATGATACCACAGTTCATCAAGAGTAGTGACTGGCATATTGTGACGAGCCAGTTTCTCGGCCACCATTGACCAGACGTTTTCAGTTGGTGAGAGATCTGGAGAACGTGCTGGCCAGGACAGCAGTCGAACATTTTCTGTATCCAGAAAGGCCCGTACAGGACCTGCAACATGCAGTCGTGCATTATCCTGCTGAAATGTCTGCTTTCGCAGGGATCTAATGAAGGTAGAGCCACGGGTCGTAACACATCTCAAATGTAACGTCCAATGTTCAAAGTGCCGTCAATGTGAACAACTTGTGACCGCGACGTGTAACTAATGGCACCCCATACCATCACGCCGGGTGATGACGAATACACGCTTCCAATGTGCGTTCAGCTTGATGTCGCCAAACACGGATGAGACCATCATGATGCTGTAAACAGAATCTGGATTCATCCGCAAAAATGACGTTTTGCCATTCGTGCACCCAGGTTCGTCGTTGAGTACACCATCGCAGGCGCTCCTGTCTGTGATGCAGCGTCAAAGATAACCGCAGCATGGTCTCCGAGCTGATAGTCCAAGCTGCTGCAAACGTCGTCGAACTGTTCGTGCAGATGGTTGTTGTCTTGCAGACGTCCCCATCTGTTGACTCAGGGATCGAGACGAGGCTGCACGATCCGTTACAGCCATGCGGATAAGAATCCTGTCATCTCGACTGCTGGTGATACGAGGCCGTTGGGATCCAGCACAGCGTTCCGTATTACCCTCCTGAACCCATCGATTCCATATTTTGCTAACAGTCATTGGATCTCGATCAACGCGAGCAGCAATGTCGAGATACGATAAACCGCAACCACTATAGGCTACAATCCGACCTTTATCAAAGTCGGAAACGCGATGGAACACATTTCTCCTTCTTACACGAGGCATCACAACAACGTTTCACCAGGCAACGCCGGTCAACTGCTGTTTCTGTATGAGAAATCGGTTGTAAACTTTCCTCATGGCAGCACGTTGTAGGTGTCGCCACCGGCGCCAACCTTGTGTGAATGCTCTGAAAGGCTAATCATTTGCATATCACAGCATCTTCTTCCTGTCGGTCAAATTTCGCGTCTGTAGCACGTCATCTTCGTGGTGTTGCAATTTTAATGGCCAGTAGTGCCTTATCAAAAAAGAACACAAACATGTTTCAGCACCCTTGTGACATCTTCAATGGGTATTCTTACTGAGTTCTGTAAAAGATGAACATGTTTTAGGGAATAATTGGTCCGCAGCTCGTGGTCGCGCGGTAGCGTTCTCGCTTCCCGCGCCCGGGTTCCCGGGTTCGATTCCCGGCGGGGTCAGGGATTTTCTCTGCCTCGTGATTGCTGGGTGTTGTGTGATGTCCTTAGGTTAGTTAGGTTTAAATAATTCTAGGAGAATGATGACCATAGATGTTAAGTCCCATAGTGCTCAGAGCCATTTGAACCAAGCCAAGGGAATAATTAAACCTAAAAACAGATTTTGCTTTTTCTATCATTACGTTAATTTTTCTACAGTGTTGAATTATTTAGGATCCTTTGTACTTTACCGTATATTTCACTGGAAACATGTTTACATTTCATAGAACTTAGTAAAAAACAGGCTCTGATGATGCCATAAAGTTGCTGAAATATGTTTCAGTTTATATAAAAAAATTGGTGTTAACATAACAGGCGAACCTGAAAACCGATTAAATATGGCAAATTATTTAATAATAATAATAATGTAATAATAATAATTTGTTTATTTCAAGGTGCTTAGTACATTGCTTTAAAGCCAAAGAAACTACAATTCAGAGGCGTACAGAATTGAAAAGCATTCGTGAAAAAGTTTGAGATGTTCTTGCTTTCTGAAAACTGGATTACAGAGTTTTTTCCTCTTTCGTACGACATAGATAGCAAAAAGTTCTCTATAATGTGTTTTTTGTGTCAGCTTTAAAATTTAGTTCTCTTGACATGGCGTTTCTAGAAATTAACCAACTCCCTGAAAAAGCTTGTGCGGATGCCTGTGCATCAAACTGTCAACTTTTCGAGACCGTCGTAATTTACCTATTATTAAATCGAAATGCGCAATCACCATTGTCAGAATTTCGCCGAGCACTGCGACTGTGAAGACAGCTTTTGAATCACTGGATAGTGAGGAGAATGCTGAATTTCAGTCACCTACGCCTAAGGTTGGTGAGTCATTCTGACTATTATTTTCCTTTTACTGGAAAGACTTTCCCTTTATGCCTTCTTTCATTTAACGTGCTGTAGCTTCCCAGTGCCGCCTGCAGTCTCAGGAGCCGTGCAGGATTTGCTGTTGGCAGCAGGTGGCGGTCAGTATGGAAGGTACGCCTCCGTAACATCTGGGATATTTCCGGTCACGCGACAGTCCCATTCACGCGGCCAGGCCGTCATGCATGCAACTGGAAACTACGCCTCTTAAAAATAGTTTGTAATTTCTGGACTTTCTTACCAAACTGTGAGACTCTTACAGCTCATGCTGTTTTGTTTTGAGAGAGTCAACTGAGAAACTTGGAAATTGATAAACGTAAAAACATAAATGCTTCTGCTAAATTCTTTTATTTGGGGAGCAGCGTGACACTAACTTCACAGACGTTTGCTCACCAATCTGAAACCACTGTTTTCCCAGTAATTTACTAAAAATGCCTGTTTCCCTTCGTCAGTGTTTTCCTTATGGTTAGTCAATTCTTGGCTGGAACCGTACTTTTGTGAAGGTTCTTCTCGGCAATATGAAAGTTCCTGGTTGTAATACATGAATGTTTTAATAAGAAACATTTGCATTCGGTGTTGCGACCTCTGTCCACCTCCTCAGTTTGTCACTGAATCGATCTAGAACGTAGGCTGAAATCGACTGTCTTACGCTGTCGAGACTGAGGCCGGAAACCGTAATTAAGTTTCTCACGGACAGGGCACAAGGTGTCAACACTCCCCTCCTGTCTCTCCAACGGAGCTGTCAAACAAGTACAGTCTCTAAAATCATCGTCGATGGGGTCGAGCTCGAATTTACGTTCACTCGTCAATTTCCTCTCACGCCTAGATCACTTACGGCAGAATAGTTCCTCTCTTGTTCAAGACCTGGTCGTTATACAAGGCCCGACGAATACCTCGACAGTTGAAATTAGGTCCAGTTCGGCACAGATACTCCCTTTTATTTGGAGTCATCCAATTTCATCATTGTCTCTAATCCAGAAAGACGTGCTTTATTCATTTGTTTTCCTTTATGAATATTCACGAAATAAGCAAGAGAGTTGAAATGTAGCTAGCTCCCACTGTTACCAAAATCAAATAACTCCACACTGATATCGTGACTGAAACGTATTTTGAAACGTCGATCTGTTTGAACAGAATATAAATAAATGTCAATACTGCAGGCGCTGTGGAAACAAATCGAGAGAAATGGCCTGCCCACGCAAGCTGCTAAATATTTGTCCGCAGTGTCAACCAGTCGGCAGATTTAGGAAACCAACGCCTGTGTTGCTACACGTCAGTTAACCAAAATTATGTCTGATATATGATTTGTTGGTATTTGTTTTTTAATGAGATAAAGTCAATAAAAACGAAACTATGCGATTCCACTGATGAATTCTTCTCGGGTTATCAGCCGAGTGGTGGCGTCGTCTTGTCGCAACGTTTCAATGAGTTTCGTACCCATCATCTTCTGACTTCGCCGAAGATGATGGGTGCGAAACTCATTGAAACGTTGCGACAAGACGACGCCACCTCTCGGCTGATAACTCGAGAAGTATTCACCAACAAAAACGAAACTGTTTGCTTAATCTGATCTCAAGTCCTCCAAACCTCGGTTAAACTCTAATACTTGGTCTCGTATGTCTTCCACGTCCTCTCCCATTTGTTCTTCTGCAACGTAATCAGACAGTTCCTACCCCTTCACCGTACTCTTTCTACCGTTCCGCACTTTGCTTTGCGTTGAAAATCTCCGAGGTAGCGGTGACGTGGGGATTTTTCCCGCACGACCATTTCACGGCTGTACCGTGAATACTAGGAATCCGGTAAAACATCAAGTCTCCGACATAGATGCGGCCGGAAAAAAAAACCTGCAGGAACGGGACCAACGATAACTGAAGAGAATCGCTCAACGTGACAGAAGTGCAACTCCTCCGCGAATTGCTGCAGATTTCAGTGCTGGGACATCAACAAGTGTCAGCGTGCGAACCATTCCACGAAACATCATCGATATGGGCTTTCGGAGCCGAAGGCCCACTCGTGTACCCTTGATGACTGCACGATACGCCTCGCTTAAGCCCGTCAACACCGACATTGGACTGTTGATGACTGGAAACATGTTGCCTGGTCGGACAAATCTCGTTTCAGATTGTATCGAGTAGATGGACGCGTACGAGTATGCAGACAACCTCACGAATCCAAGGATCCTGCATGTCAGCGGGGGACTGTTAAAGCTGGTGGAGGCTCTGTAATGGTGTGGGGTGTGTGCAGTTGTAGTGATGTGGGACCGCTGAAACGTCTAGATACGACTCTGACGGGTGAGACATACGTAAGCATCCAGTCTGATCACCTGCATCTACACATGTCAAGTGCGTTTCGACGGACTTGGGCGCTTCCAGCAGGACAATGCGAGACCCCACACGTCCAGAATTGTCACACAGTAGCTCCAGGAACACACTTTTAAGTTTAAACACCTCCGCTGGCCACCAGACTCCCCAGAAATGAACATTGTTGAGCGTATGTAGGATGCTTTGCAACGACCTGTTCAGAAGAGATCTCCACATCGTCGTACTCTTACGGATTTGTGGACAGTCCTGCAGGATTCATGGTGTCAGTTCCCTCAAGCGCTACTTCAGACATCAATCGAGTCCATGCCACGTCATGTTGCGGGACTTCTGCGTACTCTCGGGGGCCCTACACAATATTAGGAGGGTGTATCAGTTTCTTTGGCTCTTCAGTGAATTTAATTCGTTCCTAAGTGGTTTTTACTATTGGATTCTTCTTTCTCCTTGAACATTTCTGTACTTTCTTCTTTTGCAAATCAATTATCAGTGTGGAAGCGAATAAATATATTCTGTTTGGGGATCGCTTTTCAGTTTGAGTGTACAGTCTACGAGATGTGTTAAGAAAGTATCGAACGTTTGGTTGGTAGAAATATATTTACTGATTTGGGCTGTACAGAATCCTCATCCCTCTCTACGTAGTCTCCTTGGTAATGCATACAACTTCTCCCAATGCTTCTCCCATTTTTGGACATACTTCTGCAACGCATCTTTTGGAATGTTTATCAGCTGGACCGTTGCAACTCGAATGTTGTCATCTTTTAAGCCATGTTGCATTTTCAGCTTTTGAAATATTCAAAAGTCGCACAGAGCTGTTTTGCGGAAGTAGGAAACCTGACTAACCACAGGAATCTTGTTTAGCGAGGAAAGCCTGAATCATATGCGCAGAATGGGAGTGAGCATTGTGCAGATGGTGCTCCAGTGTTTTGCTGCCCACAGATCCAAGCGTTTGCGGTGCACAGCATCACGAAGGCGAAGGAAGAAACGACGAGAAGGCAGAGTTTAACGTCCCATCGATATCGGTGTCATTAGAAACGTAGCACAAGCTAGGAATATTTCAAGGGCGGGGAAAGAAATCGGTTGCGCCCTTTCAGAGGAACCGTCATGGTATTTTCCCTGGAGCGGTTTAGGAAAATCCAACAAGCATGTCCCAAGAGATGTATCTAATCACAGAGGAAGGCGCCATTACACTAACATCTCTGAAGGATGTAACGGAAGGAAAAATGCATGAGCAACAAAGGTTCGTCCAAATGTTTACTCATTAGCAAAACATCTTCGAGAAGACGCAGAATACCACAGCCACCAGTCTGTCCGATTAATTTCAAGTTTTGATAGGAAAAGAATAAAGAAGTCAGCAATTAAGACTGATGATAATTCTGTAGAGGTTTTAAAAAGACTCAAGACTGATGGGAACTTGATCATTTCTCACCTGTGTGGTCTACACACAGAAATCATAGTGAAGTGGAAAATGTCACAAACATTACAAAAAAATGTGTGTGAAATCTTATGGGACTTAACTACTAAGGTCATCAGTCCCTAAGCTTACACACTACTTAACCTAAATTATCCTAAGGACAAACACACACACCCATGTCCGAGGGAGGACTCGAACCTTCGCTGGGACCAGCACACAAACATTACAAATTATGCAAACACTGAAAAGAAGTTTAATGCACCTCAGACTGAATGGCATTCTTGTGAATATTTTAAACTAGTGTTTTCCCCACAACTTTGTTTGCATATGCATTTGACACACATATTGAACACACCTCTCCCCTCTGTCTGTGTCCAACTCTTCCTCACTCTGTCTTCCCACCTCTTTCTCCCACACTTTCTGTTTCTGCATCTCTACCTCCCTGCTTTTTGTCCATTTCCTCCACCCACTCTCTCTGACCATATCTTTCTCCCCCCTCCCTCTTACCATGTCCTCTTCCTCTCTTCATGTCTCCCTTGTTTTCTTACATCTTCCCATTACCCCTCTACCTGCCTGATGCATCTCTTCTTCCTCCTCTCTCCCTCTGTCCATTTCCTTCTCTCACCCCCTCCATTCTTTCCTCTATCCATCTCACACTGTCCCCAGCCATGCTCATTGCCACATGTAGCCCCTGCAAAACAGTTCATTGAAGCAGGCAGATAATACTACAAAAACACACCTGTCATGCAGTGCAGGCTACATATCAGGGACTCAAAAATCTTTCATTTGCTTGTCATACAGGCAGGTCGATAAAGCAGGCCAATACCAATCCAACACAACACAACTGTGATGCAGGGCAGCCTAAATGCCAGGAAAAGAGAACTGTTTCTTGCCTAGCAAAGCAGATTGGTTTGGCAGGCTGATACTATACCTACACAATATACCTGACATGCAGGCAGTCTATGAGCCAGGGGCTCTGAAAAACACGTTTCTGTCTATACCTCCATTCCTATTGGAGCTAGGTGGTCATAAGCCCATAGTGCTGGTGCTTGTGAAGGCTGCTGTTTCTGTGCTAAATTTGATTAATCAATACAGGGATTTGGGAATAGAGCCCTGGTATATGCACATACATTCTGCTTTGTAAGTATAACAAGTACGTTTTATGGAGGACAGAGTGAAACTACCTTCTCGTATTTTTCCTGGGAAATGACACAGTCAGCTAAATGTCTCTTGCATTCTGTAAAATATTGACATATGAAGATCGACAAGACTGTCTCAAAGACTATGCCTGCTCTAGGGGAATCTTTGTAGCTTTCGCCTTGACAGATACTACGAGTTAAAACGTGTGTGGGTTGACACCAAACACAAAATCACTGCAGCAGGATATGCAGCTACATCCATTCATTCTCCCTCCATCTCAAGACTTGGAATAGAATAGAGCATGCTGTAGAGCAGTGCTAGACTTCTTAGTGTGTCTGCACCTGTGAAAAATCACTTCTACCAGCAACAGCTCCATGTTTGACAGGAGTGTCTATCTGCAGAATTGTCACTCCATACAAGTGCTCCATCCCCGCTGAATCTTTCTAATGGTTTTCACTCGTATATTGCCAAGCTTTTGGCAGAATTTCGTGCATAATTGCAGCTCAGTTTGTTCCCCCGTTTTTGCATTTTAAACGTCTTCAACCATAGACCGACTGCCAGTGATTGACGATTTCTGCTGGCGAAAAATGTGCGTGAATTTCCCCTGCAGTTGCATCGAAGAAAGTCTTCCACACTTCATTGGCTTATGCAGAAGAAAAGGTGTGGCGCTACCTATCGCTTAAGATCCATAACCAGCTAAATTCTGACCCCCCTCCCCATTAATTATGCCACTGACGTATATTTTGGATTTCATCGATAACAAAGACGAACTAAACTTGCTTCAGTCCGTTTCAGGAGATTTGTTTCAGAGTTCACTTGTGCTAAACGTGCTGTGTTCCGCACATCGAGTAATAAGTCGAAATGTTTATTCAAAGCAAGTAGTTTATTCACAATAACAAACACTGGCCATTTGTCAATGTTGCCAACTTAATTTTGTCAAGCTTTCAAAAAAATTAAGTGCTGGAGGTCATAATGACCAACCTCAACGTCATCTCAGAACTGTTGTGGCGTCCCTTAAAAAATCTGTATATGCCTCGCCTCAGCAGATTATCCGATGTGAGGTCACAAAAATGTACTTCATAGAAGAATTAAACTGACTGGTGGCAAGCACTATTTTAATTAAAAGGAAGGACAGCGTTGGCCGTAATATTGATGTTTTATTGATAGCAGAATCGATTTTCGATCAGTTAGTGATCATCTTCTGTGCTGCACTAAGTGATCGAAAATCGATTCTGCTATCAATAAAACATCAACATTACGGCCAACGCTGACCTTCCTTTTAATTTAAGATATATGTTCGTTGTGTACACAGTACTCCATGGAGTCGCCGATCAATACTATTTTAATTTATAATACTTAAAACGTGAAAAGACTGTCATTTGTATTGGTGCGACAATATTTGAGTCACTTTGTGCTTCCACGACCTGTCCTGCCAGGAAAATGAAACAAATGTAACTTTTACGAACTTTAGACTTACTGTTAAATGGTATGTAAAGTGTGTCATCTTAAAGGCATTGTTGTACTGATTCCAAAACTAGTTGGTTGGTTGGTTTGTGGGGGTTGAAGTAGGTTCAAATGGCTCTGAGCACTATGGGACTTAAATTCTGAGGTCATCAGTCCCCTAGAACTTAGAACTAGTTAAACCTAACTAACCTAAGGACATCACACACATCCATGCCCGAGGCAGGATTCGAACCTGCGACCGTAGCAGTCGCGCGGTTCCCGACTGTAGCGCCTAGAAACGCTCGGCCACTCCGGCCGGCGGTTGAAGTAGGACCAGACTTCCAAAACTCATCTTAGAATTTGCGAGACAGCCAAGTTTCCAAAGTTATGGAGAATCTAATATTGTGATTAATATTTTATTAATAGTAATGCACTTGGTGTGTCTGAATTACAGTTGCATATATAAAACATTATTGTTTGTCCTCTAACATTATTTGAATGACCTCTACTTTTGAAAACATATTGATATTCTACAACCGATCCCTTTGTCATTACTCGAGAAGGGTAGGTCCCAATGAAACCTGTTATGCCATATTGATCTGTAGTTATTATATATTTTCAGTTCATGCTAAGCAGTATATGGGCTAATGGATTTATCTGGTTAAATCACTCGAAAAATACAATTTCAGAAGGCTTGTATGGTATCTATCAGCAAGCAATCGTGCTGCTGTTAAAACCATGCCTTACGTACACTGAGGTGAAAAAAGTCATGGGATACATCCTAATATAATGTCGGACATCATTTTGATGGGCGCAGTGCAGCTAGTCTAAGTGGTGTTGACTCAACAAGTCGTTGGATGTCCCCTGCAAAAATAATGAACCATACTGCTTCGAAAGCCGTCCATAATTGTAAAAGTGTTGCCGGTGCAAGAGTTTCTGCACGAACAGACTTCTTTATGTCCCATAAATTTTCGCTGGGGTTTACGTCGGTGTTGGCGGATAAATACGATATTACATGCACTCCGAATGCATGTCTGAAGGAACATCGCATCGTAATTTGAAAGAACACGGGCACTTAAATATCGTATTAACCATTTCCAGTCAAGGATAGGTTCCATTGGAGCAGAGAACCCAATCCATTCCATGTAAACGCAGCTTACTCAACCAGCTTGCGCAGTGCCCTGTTGACAGCTTGGATCCATAACTACGTCAGGACTGCGCCACACTCGAACCCTACTATCAGCTCTAAGCAACTTAAGTCGGGACTCATTTGAGGAGGCCACGGTTTCCCAGCTGTCTAGCGTCCAACCGATATGCTCATGAGCCCAAGAGAGGCGCTGCAGGTGATGTGCTGTTAACAAAGGCACTTGCATCGGTCGTCTGCTATCATAGCACATTAAGGGCATATTTCGCCGCACTGTCCGAACGGATACGATCGTCGTACGTCCCACATTAATTTCTGCGGTTATTTCCTCGTTCAAAGTCTGTTAATAATACCGTGGAACCCTTTTCACATGAATCACTTGAGAACGAATGACAGTTCTGGCTCTGCACTGCCCTTTTACACATTGTGAACGCGATACTACAGCCGTCTGTATACAGGATGGTCCATTGATAGTGACCGGGCCAAATATCTCTCGAAATAAGCATCAAACGAAACAACCGCAAAGAACGAAACTCATCTAGCTTGAAGAGGGAAACCAGATGGCGCTATGGTTGGCCCACTAGATGGCGCTGCCATAGGTCAAACGGATATCAACTGCGTTTTTTTAAAATAGGAACTCCCATTTTTTATTACATATTCGTGTAGTACGTAAAGAAATATGAATGTTTTAGTTGGACCACTTTTTTCGCTTTGTGATAGATGGCGGTGTAATAGTCACCAACGTACTTGGTATCACGTAACACTCCGCCAGTTCGGACGGTATTTGCTTCGTGATACACTCCTGGAAATGGAAAAAAGAACACATTGACACCGGTGTGTCAGACCCAACATACTTGCTCCGGACACCGCGAGAGGGCTGTACAAGCAATGATCACACGCACGGCACAGCGGACACACCAGGAACCGCGGTGTTGGCCGTCGAATGGCGCTAGCTGCGCAGAATTTGTGCACCGCCGCCGTCAGTGTCAGCCAGTTTGCCGTGGCATACGGAGCTCCATCGCAGTCTTTAACACTGGTAGCATGCCGCGACAGCGTGGACGTGAACCGTATGTGCAGTTGACGGACTTTGAGCGAGGGCGTATAGTGGGCATGCGGGAGGCCGGGTGGACGTACCGCCGAATTGCTCAACACGTGGGACGTGAGGTCTCCACAGTACATCGATGTTGTCGCCAGTGGTCGGCGGAAGGTGCACGTGCCCGTCGACCTGGGACCGGACCGCAACGACGCACGGATGCACGCCAAGACCGTAGGATCCTACACAGTGCCGTAGGGGACCGCACCGCCACTTCCCAGCAAATTAGGGACACTGTTGCTCCTGGGGTATCGGCGAGGACCATTCGCAACCGTCTCCATGAAGCTGGGCTACGGTCCCGCACACCGTTAGGCCGTCTTCCGCTCACGCCCCAACATCGTGCAGCTCGCCTCCAGTGGTGTCGCGACAGGCGTGAATGGAGGGACGAATGGAGACGTGTCATCTTCAGCGATGAGAGTCGCTTCTGCCTTGGTGCCAATGATGGTCGTATGCGTGTTTGGCGCCGTGCAGGTGAGCGCCACAATCAGGACTGCATACGACCGAGGCACACAGGGCCAACACCCGGCATCATGGTGTGGGGAGCGATCTCCTACACTGGCCGTACACCACTGGTGATCGTCGAGGGGACACTGAATAGTGCACGGTACATCCAAACCGTCATCGAACCCATCGTTCTACCATTCCTAGACCGGCAAGGGAACTTGCTGTTCCAACAGGACAATGCACGTCCGCATGTATCCCGTGCCACCCAACGTGCTCTAGAAGGTGTAAGTCAACTACCCTGGCCAGCAAGATCTCCGGATCTGTCCCCCATTGAGTATGTTTGGGACTGGATGAAGCGTCGTCTCAGGCGGTCTGCACGTCCAGCACGAACGCTGGTCCAACTGAGGCGTTAGGTGGAAATGGCATGGCAAGCCGTTCCACAGGACCACATCCAGCATCTCTACGATCGTCTCCATGGGAGGTTAGCAGCCTGCATTGCTGCGAAAGGTGGATATACACTGTACTAGTGCCGACATTGTGCATACTCTGTTGCCTGTGTCTATGTGCCTGTGGTTCTGTCAGTGTGATCATGTGATGTATCTGACCCCAGGAATGTGTCAATAAAGTTTCCCCTTCCTGGGACAATGAATTCACGGTGTTCTTATTTCAATTTCCAGGAGTGTAAATTACCCATGTTAAAATGGACCGTTTACCAATTGCGGAAAAGGTCTATATCGTGTTCATGTGTTGCTATTGTGATCAAAATGCCCAACAATGTATGTTGCCGGGTATCGTGGATGACATCATCCAAGTGTCCGGACCGTTCGCCGGATAGTTACGTTATTTAAGGAGACAGGAAATGTACAGCCACATGTGAAACGTCAACCACGACTTGCAACAAATGATGATGCCCAAGTAGGTGTTTTAGCTGCTGTCGCGGCTAATCCGCACATCAGTAGCAGACAAATTGCGCAAGAATCGGGAATCACAAAAACGTTGGTGTTGAGAATGCTACATCGACATCGATTGCTCTTGTGCCATATTTCTATGCACCAGGAATTGCATGGCGACGACTTTGAATGTCGTGTACAGTTCTGCCACTGAGCACAAGAGAAATTACGGGACGACGACAGATTTTTTGCACGCGTTCTATTTAGCGATGAAGCGTCATTCACCAACAGCGGTAACGTAAATCGGCATAATATGCACTATTAGGCAACGGAAAATTCACTATGACTGCGAAAATTGGAACATCAGTGACCGTAGCGGGTTAATGTATGGTGCGGCATTATGGGAGGAAGGATAATTGGCCCCCATTTTATCGATGGCATCTAAATAGTGCAATGTATGCTGATTTCCTACGTAATGTTCTACCGATGTTACTACAAGATGTTTCACTGCATGACAGAATGGCGACATACTTCCAACATGAAGGATGTCCGGCACATAGCTCGCGCGCGGGTGAAGCGGTACTGAATAGCATATTTCATGACAGATGGATTGGTCGTCGAAGCACCATACCGTGGCCCGCACGTTCACCGAATCTGACGTCCCAGTATTTCTTACTGTGGGGAAAGTTGAAGAATATTTGCCATCGTGATCCATCGACAACGCCTGACAACATCGTCAGCGCATTGCCAATGCGTGTGCGAACATTACGGAAGGCGAACTGCTCGCTGTTGAGAGGAATGTCGTTACACGTATTTACAAATGCACTGAGATTGACGGACGTCATTTTGAGCATTTATTGTATTAATGTGGTATTTACAGGTAATCACGCTGTAACAGCATCCGTTCTGAGAAATGATAAGTTGACAAAGGTACATGTATCACATTAGAACAATCGAAATAAAATGTTCGAACGTACCTGCGTTCTGTATTTTAATTTAAAAATATACCTGTTACCAACTGTTCGTCTAAAATTGTGAGCTATATGTTTGTGACTAATACAGGGACGTCTATCACAAAGCGAAAAAAGCGGTCCAACTAAAACATTCATATTTCTTTACGTACTACACGAATATGTGATTAAAAATGGGGGTTCCTATTTAAAAAAAACGCAGTTGATATCCGTTTGACCTATGGCAACGCCATCTAGCGGGCCAACCATAGCACCATCTGGCTTCCCCCTTCAAGGGAGACGAGTTTCGTTCTTTGTAGTTTTTCCGTTTGACGCTTATTTCGTGAGATATTTGGCCCAGTCACGATCAATGGACCACCCTGTATGTGCATATCCCTATCCCATGACTTTTATCTCCACGTTATATAACAGAAATAGAATTTAATAAATATCAGTTTAGAGTCAGAGAGCCTGTTGCAAGGTGTTGCGATCGACTTTGCTTCAGTAACAGTTAATCGATTATTTAATTTATATGAGAGGTTCGACACAATTAGGAGACACCCCGTTTCTGGCTACGTCGGTGACAGGGGGGGGGGGGGGGGAGAGAGAAGGGGAGGCTGGAAGTAGGTCAGGCACAGCCCCCGTGGCTCTGCGACATACACGGCAGCGGCGGCACGCTCGTGAGGCATGCGGGGGCGGCGGCGGCTGCAGTCCCCAAAGACAACACGGGGATTCCCGCGTGGGCCAAGCGCGCCGGCGGCGGCGGGGTCAGGGCTGCGGGGGTGAAACACGTGCCGGCCGCCGCTGCGGGGGCGGCGCCGCCGTCTGCGCGGGATGAAAAATCGGCCCGCATTGTTCTGCGTCGCAGGTCCCGCCGGCGCGATGAAATATTACCCGCCGCGGGAGGCGGGGCGCCTCCAACCCAGGCACTCCTTGCCTTCTCATAACCTCCTAACAACCCCTTTCTTTCCCAGCACCACCCCTCCCAACCCACGCTCTTTCGCTGTCGAACTCCTCGGCTGTGATTGCATTCTGCCAAACACACCGCCACTTGCTTCTGAATTCCCAAACAGCTTTTTTTTAAAAAAAGAAAGAGATTTCTCCAGAGCAGGAGAAGAATCGATGTGTAGATGACAAACGACGAACTGCTTGTGATGTAAGTTGTTTGCTAGCACCAACTGGCATCTGCTTCTATTATTTTTAAATTAATTAATGTATACTTTGTTGCGATATCGAATGTTACTTCTGACTGAAGGATATTATTTACCCTCGCGAGATTAGCCGAGCGGTCAGAGGCGCTGCAGTCGTGGACTGTACGGCTGGTCCCGGCGGAGGTTCGACGCCTCCCTCGGGCATGGGTAGTGTGTCGTCCTTAGGGTAACTTAGGTTAAGTAGTGTGTAAGCTTAGGATCTGATGACCTTAGCAGTTAAGTCCCATAATATTTCACACTCATTTGAACATTTTGTTGGTATTATTTACGTTTCGAAATTCCCTTTGATACTCTCGATCTTTCTTTTATAGTGGTACAGGGAAGTTGTAGGGCTCGGATGAGTAGTGAGTGAATATCAATTTTAACATTTTATTTACCAACATGCATCAATTTCAGTTTATAATAAATTCAGAACCTTCATAAAAAACTTAAAAATCAACAGAGAAGCAAATAGAAACAAGTATTTAGTATCAGACCTCCGCTTACTCAGTCAGGGCAGAATGCAATAATGATTACAAGAACAGCTAAACTCCAGGTGGAAGAACAAGCCCCAAAACATAAAAGGGACAGTAAACATAATATTAAAGCTGAGACAAATGATTTGCACTAGACCATTATGAACAAGACCGCTTCTGATCCAACTAGTTTCGCGGCGTTAGAGTCACATGTTCAGGGATAGAGGTTTATACTTTATTCCAAGTGATAAGCAGTAGATGACTAAACATTCCTTGCCCAATTGCGATAAAAGTTGTTTAACCATCAAGAGGTCATTAGTCTAATTTAAACTAGAGCAAAATGCAGGGAACATTCATCCCGATACAGGAAAATGGATTTATTGCCTCAATACATTACCCTGGTATCGATTACTTAACCTGAACTAATAGACTTGTAAATGCACATAAACTGCGACGAAATCAGCGTTTCAGTAAGGTACTTTGACAAGAAATTAATTATGCATTCACTGTATTTAAAAGCCTATAATTTCAGTTCAAATAATCATAACCAGAGTAATGTTCTGAGGCAATAAATCTATTTTTCTGTATCGGGATCACGTTCCCTCCATTCTGCTCTATTTTAAGTTGGATTGCCAACCACTTTACGGATAGACAGCTTTATCACAGTTGGACAAAAAATGTTGATTCATTTCCTGCTTGTCGTTCGGAATGAAGTATAAATCCATATCCCTGAACATGTGGCTCTAACACCTGAGGAGTGGCGCCTTATATCGCTCCTGTCTGGAGCCTGTGTATCGGAAGAATGACTCACGCGTGCACAGTGACAGACGGTCTGAAACGGGTTCAGTCGAGTATGTAGTTGTAATTTTCATCAGCTAGGGCACAGTAGTGCTCAGAGACATTCAAGACACGGGTCAAGAGAGTGTTTTTGTGAATTGCTCTGTTTATTTCTTGAAGGCCGTTTTGTTTATTGATGTTTGTACAGTTTTATATATGCTTTTAGTAGTGTCAATGGTGCGTGAATGTGGTCTAAAGTAAATATGTAGATCATTTTTCTACTGATGAACGTTGTCTGTCGGGGAATTTTGTATCATACATAATATGGTAAGTAAGTTTATGGTAAAAGGAAACCTAATTCGAGTGCAAATGAAAATAGTTAATAACGTAAAGTAGAAACAAAATATCAGTATATTTAATATCTATTTCGAGAAAAACTACAGTTCGAAAGTGTGTTATTTGTTGACCAGTTGGTCATGAAAAGCTCGGACTAACACGGGAGAATAATGTTTTTCTATTGGCCTTAAAGAAAACAGGCCAATTAGAACGGAATATTCGTCGCGCATCTTTTCTCTTGGAGATATAGAATGCTTACAGCAGTCTAAAGGAGCCGAAGCCCAGCCTTTCAATGGTACGGTCGTGTGTAGTATGAGCTCCGAAGGAAGTTGTAATTTGTTGGTTAAGTTGTACTACATGCCTCAAACGTGCTTTATGGCTCTAAGCACTATTGGACTTCACATCTGAGGTCATCAGTCCCCTAGAACTAAGAACTAGGTAAACCTAACTAACCTAAAGACATCACACACATCCATGCCCGATGCGGGATTCGAACCTGCGACCGTAGCGGTCGCACGGTTCCAGACTGTAGCGCCTAGAACCGCTCGGCCACCCTGGCCGGCTAAACTTAATAGCATGGCGAGCGTATTCATTTAAGAACAATGTCTGGTATTATTATTTATCCAGATCGGATTTCTTTGTGAACTTTAATATGCATGGCCACAAAGATAGAAGTGTTTTTTTCTTGTTTTTTTTTTTTTTTATAAATAAGTTTCAATCTGAACTTGTATAGTGTGCCTCATTTTGCGCAAGGTTGTGGTATAGACAATTGTGTATTAGGCTCGCATGCAGCACAGCTTCGCTAAACATATAAAATCACATTCACCTTGCGAAGGTATTCAAATTGGAATTCAGTTCATAGAACGAGGTTTCGGTGGTAATTTATTGAAGCGCAGTTACAAAATTCCTAGGTCAAAGCCTTCATTCAATCATAACATTTTACAGAAGTTAAAGACTTTTCAACAGTTACATTTTCAATTACATACATAGAAAACATCTGCAGCAGATTATATAAATTATTGTATTATTGTAGAATTACGATAAGCTGACTCTGTGAGTTTGGAAACGTCTAGTGCCCCAAAAGCTAAATTTGGTATGAAGTGGACGGAACCTATTAAACATCAAAAGATTGATAGTTATCTACTTAGTAGCCTCCCCGAAGATCGTTCCGCTGATAATAAAATCATCACAGACGATCGGGCGTACCCTGAGCAACGCTAGGAATTATCCTAGCGACAGAACCTTCCACCAAGAAGCCAACACCAATAAAAATCTGAAATTACATCCTAACACAATTAAAAAATGGTTCAAATGGCTCTGAGCACTATGGGACTCAACTGCTGAGGTCATTAGTCCCCTAGAACTTAGAACTAGGTAAACCTAACTAACCTAATGACATCACAAACATCCATGCCCGAGGCAGGATTCGAACCTGCGAACGTAGCGGTCTTGCGGTTCCAGACTGCAGCGCCTTTAACCGCACGGCCACTTCGGCCGGCCAACACAATTAAATCCAGGGCATCCAACGAGATATGAAATAAAACATACAAGATACTCTGCAAAATGCACTCTCGTAATGTTACGTTGAAACTGAAAATTAAAAATCTCAAATTGAAAAAAAGGTCAGAATGATTGAGACAATCCTGTTGAGTACCAAGGAAAATAGCACATTAACACCTCTGGAGGCGAAAGAGAAAGGAAATAAACTTTTTAAAAGTCTTATTCAATCTTGATGTCGTGTATAACACTTTGTTTGCTTTAAAACTTCGCTTTAGTTCACGTTATTGAATTTATTGCATTACTTTCATGACTTCTATTTCTAGTGTGGAGAGGCATAACTGGAAGTAGACAAAACGTGTTTTGAAAGATACATTTCTTGACAAGGTTAGGTAAAGTCTGGAGCCAATACACGACTACACTTATGTGGGAAATCTCTCGAAATTATCCTCAGATTGGCCGGTAAAATCAACTTTCAGCAGCCTAGGACTCTCCAGTTTGCCACATTTTCGTGCAGCACTGCCAACTGGGATTCAGTGTTCGTATCACTGTGAGTGCACGTCACGCAGACTTTGAGAAGGTCCCAATCCTCGAGAGTATGTCTTTTCAACCCTGAAATTTCATGACTTTATTTCCCTCTCTTCTAGCTCAGAAAAGATAATATGTTTGGGTAAAGATAGACGTATACATCTACAACATAGCACGGCTATGTTCTGACGAGTGTATAACAATGACTCTGGCGTGTAAAACAAAATGCAGAACCAGCGAGCCATTTTGGGTTCTCGTTTTTCATAGACAAGCGGTAAACTGTTATTGTGATTCAATTGTGGAGGAAGGGGAGTTCTTGTGAGAACTGGCGAGAAATGACTTTCGCGGATACCGCTGCCTTGTTTATTGTGCTGGGAACCTGCGACGGAATTCGTGCATCATGGTATTAGACAGGTTCGTTCTTGCAGCTCGGCAAGAAGTGAACGAGGAAGCGGCTCGGCTCTGTAAAGGATCGCGTCCATCTTACCTTCAGATCAGCGCCGAGGGTACATGCCCCCCCCCCCCCCACCTGACACTTATGTATTTCATGATCTTCAGATATAAGTGGTTGTATAGGCAGCCACTAATATCCTTACAGAAGGACACATCAGAATGCAACTGTAATCGGGTTCATTCACTAACTACTTTACACGTGGCTCATCTGCAGAGGGTGTTGGTAGTGAACGGTTGCATTTGCGCCCCTAATACTGAGTCATACAGGGTGTTACAAAAAGGTACGGCCAAACTTTCAGGAAACATAACTCACACACAAAGAAAGAAAATATGTTATGTGGACATGTATCCGGAAACGCTTACTTTCCATGTTAGAGCTCATTTTATTACTTCTCTTCAAATCACATTAATCATGGAATGGAAACACACAGCAACCGGACGTACCAGCGTGACTTCAAACACTTTGTTACAGGAAATGTTCAAAATGTCCTCCGTTAGCGAAGATACATGGATCCGCACTCCGTCGCATGGAATCCCTGATGCGCTGATGCAGCCCTGGAGAATGGCGTATTGTATCACAGCCGTCCACAATACGAGCACGAAGAGTCACTATATTCGCTACCGGGGTTGCGTAGACAAGAGCTTTCAAATGCCCCCATAATGAGTCAAGAGAGTTGAAGTCATGAGAGCGTGGAGGCCATGGAACTGGTTCGCCTCTACCAATCCAACAGTCACCGAATCTGTTGTTGAGAAGCGTACGAACACTTCGACAGAAATGTGCAGGAGCTTCATCGTGCATGAACCACATGTTGTGTCGTACTTGTAAAGGCACATGTTCTATCAGCACAGGTAGAGTATCCCGTATGAAATCATGATAACGTGCTCCATTGAGCGTAGGCGGAAGAACATGGGGCCCAATCAAGACATCACCAACAATGCCTGCCCAAACGTTCACAGAAAATCTGTGTTGATGACGTGATTGCCCAATTGATTGCGGATTCTCGTCAGCCCACACATGTTGATTGTGAAAATTTACAGTTTGATCACGTTGGAATGAAGCCTCATCCGTAAAGAGAACATTTGCACTGAAATGAGGATTGACACATTGTTGGATGAACCATTCGCAGAAGTGTACCCGTGGAAGCCAATCAGCTGCTGACAGTGCCTGCACACGCTGTACATGGTACAGAAACAACTGGTTCTCCCGTAGCACTCTCCATACAGTGACGTGGTCAACGTTACCTTGTGCAGCAGCAACTTCTCTGACGCTGACATTAGGGTTATCGTCAACTGCACGAAGAATTGCCTCGTCCATTGCAGATGTCCTCGTCGTTCTAGGTCTTCCCCAGTCGCGAGTCATAGGCTGGAATGTTCCGTGCTCCCTAAGACGCCGATCAATTGCTTCGAACGTCTTCCTGTCGGGACACCTTCGTTCTGGAAATCTGTCTCGATACAAACGTACCGCGCCACGGCTATTGCCCCGTGCTAATCCATACATCAAATGGGTATCTGCCAACTCCGTATTTGTAAACATTGCACTGACTGCAAAACCACGTTCGTGGTGAACACTAACCTGTTGATGCTACGTACTGATGTGCTTGATGCTAGGACTGTAGAGCAATGAGTCGCATGTCAGCACAAGCACCGAAGTCAACATTACCTTCCTTCAAATGGGCCAACTGGCGGTGAATCGAGGAAGTACATACTGACGAAACTAAAATGAGCTCCAACATGGAAATTAAGCGTTTCCGGACACATGCCCACATAACATATTTTCTTTATTTGTGTGTGAGGAATGTTTCCTGAAAGTTAGGCCGTATCTTTTTGTAACACCCTGTATATTGGCTAGCCTTTGAACAGCAGGCACATTTTGCTGCCATCTACTGCCAGGTACTCGGTATCAGCAACCTCAGTAGTCATTAGACACCGTGAGAGAGCAGAATGGGGCGCTCCGCGGATCTCACGGACTTCGAACTTGGCCAGGTGATTGGGTGTCACTTGTGCAATACCTCTGTACGCGAGATTTCCACACTCCTACACATCCATAGGTCCACTGTTTTCGATGTGATAGTGAAGTGGAAACGTGAAGGGACACGCACAGCACAAAAGCGTATAGGCCGACCTCGTCTATTGACTGACAGAGACCGCTGACAGCTGAAGGGGGTCGTCATGTGTAATAGGCAGACAGATATTCAGACCATCACACAGGAATTCCAAAATGAATCAGGATCCATTGCAAGTACTGTAATAGTTAGGTGGGAGGTGAGAAAATTGGATTTCACTGTCGAGCGGCTGCTGATAAGCCACACATCAGCCGGTAAATGCCAAACAACGCCTCGCTTGGTGTAAGGAGCGTACACACTGGACGATTGAACAGTGAAAAAACGTTGAGTGGAGTGACGGATCACGGTACACAATGTGGCGATCCGATGGCAGGGTGTGAGTATAGCGAATGCCCGGTGAACGTCTACTATCAGCGTGTGTAGTGCCTACAGTAAAATTCGGAGGCGGTCGTGTTATGGTGTGGTCGTGTTTTTCATGGAGGGGGCTTGCACCCCTTATTGTTTTGCCTAACACTATCACAGCACAGGCCTACATCGATGTTTTAAGCACCTTCTTGCTTCCCACTGTTGAAGAGTAATTCGGGGATGGCGGTTGCATCCTTCAGCACGATCGAGCACCTGTTCATAATGCATGGCCTGTGGCGGAGTAGTTACACGACAATAACATCCCTGTAATGGACTGGCCTGCGCGGAATCCTGGGTAGGGTTGGGTTGTTTGGTGGAGAAGACCGAACAGTGAGGTCATCGGTCTCATCGGATTAGGGAAAGATGGGGAAGGAAGTCGGCTGTACCCTTTCAAAGGAACCACCTTGGCATTTGCCTTGAGCGATTTAGGGAAATCACGGAAAACCTAAATCAGGATGGCCGGACGCGGTATTGAACAGTCGTCCTCCCGAGTCCAGTGTGCTAAACACTGCGCCACATCGCTCGGTGCGGAATCCTGACCTGAATCCTAAAGCACACTTTAGGGAACGCCGACTTCGTGCCAGGCCTCACCGACTGACATCGATACCTCTCCTCAGTGCAGCACTCCGTGAAGAATGGGCTGCCATTCCCCAAGAAACCTTCCAGACTATGGTAGATAAAATCTTGAGAAATAAGACCAAAGCCAGAATTACTACTCTCAACACTCCTTTTAATAATGAAGTTGACGAAAAGAAAAAAATATTTTTCCATTCCGTATATAGGACCAGTATCTTACAGGATTCAGCGATTACTCAGGAACAAATATAACTGCAATGTAGCCTTTTCTACTAAAAACAGCTTGCATAGCAACCTTATACATGATTTAAAATCAGAACGGTCTCCCCTCCAGAACTCAGGAATGTATAAAATCAGTTGTGGCAATGTAAAGCCTATTACATAGGCCAAACAGGTCGTGCTTTCTCTGTTAGATACAAGGAGCATCTTTTAGGGACAAATGATTCTAACATTCATAACTCAATCTTTCATGACATCGGAATTTTGCACTGTGAAAGAAAAGGTTTTAGACTAAACATTTTGGAAGAGTTACAGATCTTCAAACATCTTTTTTCTTCCTTTATTGAATTTCGATTCTCCCCCCGAAGGGGGCGGGCTGGCAGCAGCTTAGTACGCTGCTCTGCAGCCTACAGACTATTTAAAAACGTGAGAAGAAGACAAGAAACAATAAAAGCAGGCGATAAAACGGTGACTTAAATAGTAAAACGGCGGAAAATTGTGGAAAGTTAAAACATAAAGCAAAGGGTTGGCAATGCTAATAAGATACACAGGAATCAGACAAGTAACATAGGAGACCCACAATTAAAAAACATGGCGACAGTCTGGTGTCTGTTCGCAGGAGATATAAAATCACACCCAGCGACAGTATGATGTCCGTTCGCAACACTTCCGAAAAGACACACAACACTGAACACTCACTGTAATCACTGCACGAAAATGTCGGCACAAAGATGACACATCCTAGCCAAGGGCAGATGGGGGGGGGGGGGGACCTGGACAGATGAGGGGGAAAACAAGGAGAGACGAGAGGAAAAACAAAAGGTGGGAACGTCTTTCTCTGAATGATGGCATCATATTAAATGAACAACTGCAGTCGCGTAAAAATTTTTTTTTCAATGGCTTAAAGCCGTTACTTAAAGATGTCTGATAGCTAATGTTGGTTATCCACTTCCCTGTTAGGCCCTTAAATACTGTTCCCTCTCCCTTGTTTTTATGATTTACATCCTGTCAATTTGTCAGTCACTATTATATTAATTTCTTATAGATGTTGTTAAACCTTTGTAAATTCTGCTAGTAGATGGCGCGAGCTGTATCATGTTCACGTCATCATTTGCTACGGCCCGCTCGCGCAGCTGCTGTTATCACTCGTGTCCTATACCACTGTAGTGTCCCTGGTGATATATTTGTATATTTTTTTAAAAATTTTAACTATAACTATTATGTATTCAGGTGGAAAATGTCTTAATTGTGGCTTTAGTGTTTTGACTAGAGCGATGTCGCTCAAATTTCCTTTTAACCACATGTGAGTATTTTTATGCAATTTAATTTGTAAAAATTAAGTGTTTGTTCTAATACCTACCTGCTATTAATGTACCTTCCTGTGATATTGTTAGGTAAGGTAACAGTTTCTTCTGAAGAAGGCGCCTCTATTTGTCGATGAAAACTAGTTAAAGAATTTTAAATAACATTTGCAACCCGTTGGATGGAAATTTGTGACATTGTAATTAATTACGGTTGCTGATCACAGCCATGTTCAAAACATTAAAAAACTTCGAGAACCTAATTAAACGTATGCCTGTGAGAGGGGAAGCTGTCATCAAGACTAAGGGTGGGCCAACACCGTATTGAATTCCAGCATTACCGATGATGGGCGCCAAGAACTTGTAAGTCATTTTCAGTCAGGTGTCCGGATACTTTTGATCACATAGTGTATTCTTAAAATCAGTAGAACAAATCCCTAACTTAATTAGTCACAATAAAATTTCAGAAGTCATCCAAAGTCGGACGTAATTCTGTCAATTACAAATTTGTCAAGATCTGCGCACAAAAATTAAATTCTGGAAGCTGCATTCAGTATCACCATAAAATCTCAGACTCTGTTAGTCCCAATTCGCTATAGTCCTCTCTCTATTAATATGAACAAAGACAGAGTATATCATCTCCCTTCTCCAAAGAGCGCAACGTTTCTTTTGCAATCATGGAGGTAAAAATGATGAAGGGAGATGGCGCTGTAGACTTACGCAGTACGTTATTTTGAAGCCAGAGATGGCAGGGTCTGCCGCCATCTTAAACAGCCCAAAACATTTGCAGATTGTTGTTTATGATTGCTTTTTTTCATCATTTCTATCGTGTGCACGCAACGACCGTTTTAAATATTACAACTTACAGTGCTTGCATGAATAACATAGTGCCAGGAATGCAATCTGGAACATTGTTCTTTTCTTGAATGCGTATTCCCTCTAGTAACGCGACGTATTTGCCCTTATCAGTGTAACTTGTTTTTTGTTGAGATATTTCGAACAACCGAGAAGAGAAGGAAGTGATGTGAAAAGCATGCTTTCGTAATCCATTTAATTCCACTTCTACAGTATTTGTATAGATAGCAAATAAAATTGGAACTTCGAAATCAATGCTTCTTTCCTTACTGGTACTGCTTCTTGTTAGCCAAATTTTCACCTTTCAACACGTATAAACAACATTTTTAATGTTCACGTTTGCAAAAAACGTACCTACGTGCTCTTAGCTAAGCCCTAAACGTGTGCAATGACGAAACAAGCAAGGCATTCTGTAATATCCTGTACATGTCAACAAAGTGAACGATTACTGAAATGTCAGCGAAACGTAAATATACGGAGAGATACCTCCATGCACAATAGAGTTCATCATGGTGAGTCATTCAGTGTGTGACCAATAGTAGTAATTTACAGGGTAAAAAGCTACATACGTTTTTATAAAACGTTCCAGCGTTGTGCAATACTACAAATCTGATTAAGGGAACGGTCTCAAACGCTCAGATGCCGTAAACTTAATATCTTTCTTTAACAAATGTGTAAGTCATTTTTTTAGTGATGATAGCCTAATCTGTGTAACATATAGGCCTTTCTTTCCAAAAATAGCCTATTTGCTTCTTTTCCCGGGATATTTCTCGCCAGTAGCTCTGTCACTTTTTCAGGATGATGATGATGTTTGGTCCGTGGGGCGCTCAACTGCGCGGTTATCAGAGTCCGTACAAATTCCGAACCTTTACTCAGCCCAATCTCGCCACTTTCATGAATCTCGAGGCAGGTGAAAAGCCCTGACCCCGCCGGGAATCGAACCCGGGACCCCGTGCTAGGGAAGCGAGAACGCGATCGAGAGACCACGAGCTGCGGACAGTTTCCCAGGAATAATAATATTTATCACAATAGAAACGTACGTCTACTTCAATCATCTACTTCATGTTACTTCTGAATTTCATTTGCAGGTTTTCAAAGTATATAAATCCATACCGTGCTTAGTTAGTTTTATCTTCCATGTATCATTTGCATGATAAATCGCAATTATATGAAACGAATCATTTTATATTAACATCAATGTTTTTTTTGCACATATGCCTCCATGTTGATAATTTGTCATGTCTCCTTTTTAAGTTAAAGACAGACAGACGTCCGTCAGTAATTCCAGCCCATCACCATTTACACAATCCAATAATAGATAGTCTTCTGCGGAATAGGAGGAGTTGTCAAAGAGAAACGTTTTCAGTATAGTCCAAATTTTAATCTGCTGTCTGTCAGGCCTTTTGAATCACTGGATATGGACAAAACTTATGGTTGCAACATTGGAAACCACTGTTCGTGCTGCAGACAACCGTAAAGTGGTGTAATGAATGTCATTTTTCGCTTCTGGTATTGTGATTTTGTACATTATTTCTCTTGTTGAAGTGCAGACGACTACTTCGTGTTGGAATTCCGGTTAGCGGATAGATTGCTACTCACACGCCGAGCAACAGGGAGGCGCGACGAAAAGAGTGTTCACGTACGTTTTCGGCCAAAGTCACGTTCAGAAAGGAAGTAAAGCACGTATATATACAGCACACGAATATATTCAGACAATCATACACACAAAACTCACACAGGTGACCGCTGTTTTCGGCTTTTATGGCCAGAATTATTTTTAAAGAGAGAGGAAAGATGAACAATGAATGATTATCGCGGGAGGAATTTAGGGCATGAGATGCTATACCAACAATTAGCGCACGGTCCTACAGCCGCGTGTTGTACTGGGACGATACCGTTGATATAGTGTGGTTTGTATGTCGGAGTGTTTGCGGTTTGGAGGGTAACGAAAAGCATAGGAAACAACAAAAGTAAACAGCGCAACCAAAAAGTCATGGACACAAAGGAAGATACTGCGTGAACGGCTCCACTTGGGAATGGAAATGTAATTCCTTTACAGTTTAGATTACGATCGGATCGGTTAGTACACCCATAACGACGCAAGCTGGTATTCTTGATGAAACAACTACGACTCCACAAAATAAAAGCACCAGATGTTACTTGGGATGCGATCACAAATGACGTTAGATATCCCCAACGGTCGAAACAGGGGACGGGCACTTCAGAGTTAACATCACGTGGAAGTATCACGGCGGTGAACCATGGAGGTATAAATGGGGTGTACCTAACGTTCTGGGCTATGTAAGATGGCGGATGTCGGCTTCGAGGTTGTGATGTAAAGATAACTTCCTTCTTTTCTTGCGACCATGGTTACAATAGTATTACCTCTGGTTGCGCGCTATCAAGCAGCGTACCATTATGCAAAACTGATTTTTTTCACATTTTTAACTGAATTCTTAGTTTCTTTATACACTGAATAAAACATGAAATTAAATATAATGGAAAACAGATCACAAATACGGGGTAGCATAAGCTATATCGTCAACGGCCTTGCCGCAGTGGATGCACCGGTTCCCGTCAGATCACCGGGCTGTCGGGTGTGGCCGGCACTGGGATGGGTGACCATCCGGGCCGCCATGTGCTGTTGCCATTTTTCGGGGTGCACTCAGCCTCGTGATGCCAACTGAGGAGCTACTCGACCGAATAGTAGCGGCTCCGGTCAAAGAAAATCAACATAACGACTTCGAGATCGGTGTGCTGACCACACGCCCCTCTTATCCGCATCCTCAGCTGAGGATGACACGGCGGTCGGATGGTCCCGATGGGCCACTTGTGGCCTGAAGACGGAGTGCTTATAAGCTATATCGGTACTGGAAAGTTTTCGGTCTAACCCACACCGTTCTGCAGACGACGTGGTCAAATATTGGTCGAAACTCGCCATTTCGTCAAAATAAATGCGCACAGGCAAGGTAAAACAAACGATGAAATATACAGGGTGATTCAAAAAGAATACCACAACTTTAGGAATTTAAAACTCTGCAACGACAAAAGGCAGAGCTAAGCACTATCTGTCGGCGAATTAAGGGAGCTATAAAGTTTCATTTAGTTGTACATTTGTTCGCTTGAGGCGCTGTTGGCTAAGCGTCAGCGTCAGTTGATGCTAAGATGGCGACCGCTCAACAGAAAGCTTTTTGTGTTATTGAGTACGGCAGAAGTGAATCGACGACAGTTGTTCAGCGTGCATTTCGAACGAAGTATGGTGTTAAACCTCCTGATAGGTGGTGTATTAAACGTTGGTATAAACAGTTTACAGAGAATGGGTGTTTGTGCAAAGGGAAAAGTTCTGGCCGGCCGAGAACAAGTGATGAAAATGTAGCACGCATCCAGCAAGCATTTGTTCGCAGCCCAGGAAAATCGACTCGCAGAGCTAGCAGAGAGCTGCAAATTCCACAATCAACTGTATGGAGAGTCCTACGAAAAAGGTTGGTTATGAAACCTGAACGTCAACTACCCGAGGCGATGGATCGGCCGCCAGGCAGCCCGTGACAAGGCACTTCATCACTGGCCTCCAAGAAGCCCTGATCTTACCCCCTGCGATTTTTTCTTATGGGGGTATGTTAAGGATATGGTGTTTCGGCCACCTCTCCCAGCCACCATTGATGATTTGAAACGAGAAATAACAGCAGCTATCCAAACTGTTACGCCTGATATGCTACAGAGAGTGTAGAACGAGTTGGAGTATCGGGTTGATATTGCTCGAGTGTCTGGAGGGGGCCATATTGAACATCTCTGAACTTGTTTTTGAGTGAAAAAAAACTTTTTCAAATACTCTTTGTAATGATGTATAACAGAAGGTTGTATTATGTTTCTTTCATTAAATACACATTTTTAAAGTTGTGGTATTCTTTTTGAATCACCCTGTATTTTAATAGACGTGAAATTATTAGCACAAAACAGACAAAAGTGCGAGATGGTATCATATTAGAAGCAAATTTCGAAGATTTCTTTATGGAGTATTTCAGACTCGCGTGGACACACATGTCCATCCGTTCGGTCAAACCGATTCAAAGCCAATCATAATTTTTATTGTACGCGATGGAAACAAAGAAGAGAGATTAAGTGTGCTGCGTGGTGTGTGGGCAAGGGCAGACGAGCAGAAAATTAAAAAAAATATCGGGTTGCACTAGAAAGTGGACCAAAGCGCGACGGAACGGAAACAATTTACCGATTATCGCATGTTGTGTTACAGATGGGAATAATTCACATGGATGGCTTCGTTGCACACGTAAAGTACTGCTCGCAACGTTGCCCGTTTTTTTGTTGCCTTTTTTTTGGAGCTGCTGTGCTGAACGCCGAAAGGGATTACGCAGCCGACGGCAGCCCGGGGGCCGATTATACGCAGTTCTATCTGGCCTGCGCGCGCCGTATTTCCTCTGTGCGGGGCGCTGCCCGGCCGGTCGCAGACATCAACGCTCGGCACCGCTGCGGCCACGCGCGTGGCAGGCTTATCTATCGGCTGCCGCTTCGCCCCGTCACTCTCGCCCTCTATCCCGGTCGCGTGATTTCCAGTTAGCGGCATTCCGCCCCCGCTTCCCTCCGGATACTCGTATCGTGCCGTTTCCCTCCGCGGTCCCCGCAGGAGCATCGCTAAACAAGGGGAAATTCCACCAGTTGCGTGTTCACTCGCTTCGAAAGTCGCTGACAGCGCGGTGACAATGCAGGGGAAAGCGTGGCGTATGCTGTGATGCAGCATTGCAACTGCAACGTTTTGACAGCCTCTGCGAATGTACAAGTGTTAGCACGCTGTATCGTGGACGAATTTCCGGACAAATATTGCAATACACCTCATGTGTGAACTTCGAAACCGTTACTAGAGTCAGAGACTATCCAGCCTCTGACACACACTCCTTGAGACCCAATGTTGGCACCCTTAACACAATGGAAATACGTTATCTGAATTGTTGGAAACCGTTCAAAAGCCAAGATCGCAGAAATGATTTTTTATTCAAGACAACTGGTTTCAACAGTCTTAGCTGTCATCTTCAGGTCTTCAAGATTTTTTTGTAATAAAACATGTTTCATTTTACGCTGAACCCAGTGGTGGATGCATATGGCGGGGGGAGGGGGGGAGGGGATGCGCCCCTCCATCCCCCCCCCCCTCTCCCTTGCGGAGCCGCTCGCATTGCCACCCGCGCAGCCCCCGCCAGTCAGCCCGCTCGCTATTCGTTCGTTTCTTTCGTCAGTCGACTCGACTGAATCGAGTTATCGAGTAGTTGTACTTTCCTATGTAGCATTATCTAAAATTCAACATATTTTTGCCCTCACAACTACTGGAACATGACGGTAATGATGTGGCACATAAATTGAATCAGTGCTTAACTGAACTACCGTTCTTTGAAGAAGAATCACTCTTTCTGGTTAAAAAGAGACTAATGGGAGAGATTCTTAAATATAAGCAAAGGAGTATAACGCCCTTAATGATCGTGGTTCTGTTAAGCAAGCGTTGTCTGTTTGTCCTAGATCTGATTATCCTAATTTGCACACGCTGTACAAAATATTTGCTTGTCTACTTGCATCTATTGCTACAATAGAAAGAAGTTTTTCAACACTGCGGCGTACAAAGACGTGGCTGGGTCGACAGTGGGGGAGGATCGACTTAATGGCTTAGCTCTGTTGAACACTCCCCTTGACATTGATTGTCCTATTGACCATGTAATTAAGCGATTTTCCAGGAAGAATAGGAGATCAGAATTCATCATTTACGGGAAGAGAACCGCAATTGTAACTTTGTTTATATTATAAGATGGCATTGTCTCGTAGATGTATATAATCAGTTTAAATAAAACTTTCATAAACTTTGTATGTGACTTGATTATTGTTTTTATTACGGTAAAAGTAAAGGTAGCCCAAGATATGTTTAGCGCCCCCTCCTTCAGGTTTTTCTGTATCCGTCACTGGCTCAACCTCAATTTTTTTTTTTTTTCAAAAAGTTTAAGACTTGAAAATGACAGCTAAGATTGTTGAAACCACTTGCCTTGAATACGAAAGTATTTTGTGCGATCTTGACTTTTGAACGGCTTTTAACGATTAAAACGGATCGCCCTTCAATACTCTCATAATGAGAAAATTCAACATAATTTGGCACTAACATGAGATCCTAAGGCTGGGAATTGCTATAAAATCAATTAGTAACTCTGTTTTAAAAACAACAGATAATGAAAATCGAGATGAAGGGAAAACTGCCTACTGTAAATGAAATTCAAAGCAAAATAAGTTGGCGATTTATAGCCAAACTTCACCTTGGTACACAAGAAGACCAACAGACGAAGAATAAGAATCTAACACTATAGTTAGTTAATCAACACAAGTGTGATGTCCGGGGAAGAATAATGGACTCAAGCTGCACATGCCCTCAATGAAGTGAATAAATCTCACGAATCTGAATTTTAGTATACAGTGGTTGGTCGTCCAAACTAGAATGAAAAGACTCTATCTTCGTACGTGGAATGTAATGGTACGGTGTCGCCGGTGTACCCTTGTAAAACGGTAAACTCGCACCTAACAAGCCGGTGATGCACAGTTTGCTCACCAATCCCTTGTCGCTTTGACGGACGTGAAAACGTGGATCACCACGAGATCTGCATCCTAAGTCGCCGGGATGACTTCCCAGCACAGAATACAAGATTGATCGCCCCTGAAGCCTCCTCTAAGACGACCGATCCAAAAGTGTTATCGATCGTACATCCCTACACCCGGTTCCCCCGTTTGCGTCAGCACGGCACCAAGTAGCAGTCAGGCAAAATACAAAATATTATTTACTTCTGTCCATTGGCGTGATACTGTAATGTTAAATAATTCCCCCTTTACGGAATATATCAAGTAGAGGACCAATCACGACACACCCTCGTCTCAAAGTTTGTTGCGGAAATTCCCGTCTGATGTCAAGAGGCAATAGGCCAGACAAGTCGTTGTTTGTACAACTCAGAATTTCCAACACACCCAACGAACGCGACGGGAACTCCATCAGGTCCCGTAGCCACCGCAGCAGGCCTGACCACTTCAAGAATAATGAGTTCTCTCCAAATGCTGTCCGGTGGTGGATCAGCCCTCAAGACTCAAACTCGCTAGCCGGGCAGCGGACTGTACCGTACGCCTCAACACCCAAAATCACGTCCTTCTTCGAGTAACATGAGAATGACGCAAGATTCGCTCGAGTGGTTCTACCGCCGATGTAAGCCACGGAATAAATCCTCTGAATGGCGAGCAGGCTGCCCCATTACTCGCAGTGTTGTGTGTCTTGACCGTTCCGTAACTCCTGGAGAAACGCATTGCAAGGTTCCCACGTATTCCCTTGGCCGAAGCGTCATATATTCAGACAGACAAACCCTGTACTTTTAGCAAATACAATACGCAGAATCAAGTACGGTAATCACTGTTAAATAAAGTGATGAAAATCGTATGTCCCTCATATCTCCAGTCATGACAAGGAGAAGATAGCTTTAGCATATTAATGGAAGGGTGCAAGCCAGATGGCTTGTAACTTTTCACTATTTCTACTTCCCATTCCAAATATTGTCATTACTACAACTGGTGCCCCCAACCTTTAGGGTCAAAATTGTACAGATAGTACACGAAAATCAAAACAACTTCATAATTTCACTAACCATTGTTCTCTAGCCGTCTTCAGCTGCGTGTAATATTAAGCTCATACTTATCACATACGGTCCTTCCATGAGCAACCAAATAAAGCTAGAGTGAAACGGCGCGTGAAAATTTGTACCAAGGCCGGGAATAGAACCCAGATCTCATGCTTACTAGGCAGGTGCGCTAGCCACTAACCCACCTTGGCACAGCGGTTCAGGCAATTGCATGGAGCAGAAGACCCGGCTTCGATTCCTGGCTTGGTACAGATTTTCACGCGGCGCTTCGGTCTATATACATAAAATCATATCTGTGTGAGACCAGTAAGGTCCCTCATGTGTCATTTCAAAACTAATTTTATCATGCCAAACGCATTTCGCTTACATTCTTTTCTAAGTGGAACAGTGGCCTGAAATATACAGGGTGGTTCAAAGTCTTTGAGACGAACAAGTATGAGTGATAGGTCACGTCATGAGGATCAACTTTTGCCAGACATATTTTTCGCAGACGTTTCCACTAACGCGAGGCTCCCTGGACGACGAGACATTTCACCGAACTAGCAGGCTGCATTAATCAACTGTGCAGCATATTCCTACTCTAGTAAACTGATAGAGCGATTTTTAACAAGAAAGTCATAGGAATGAGTGTCTCTGAGCAGAGAAAAATATTTTAGAAGTGAATCAGGAACCTGAATTTTGCGCGGCCTACCACCTGTCGTGAGGAGCATACCACTCACTGCATGATAGGCAACACACAGTGCATACGAATAACACAGAGTGCCTATGCCATGGCGCCTCTGAGTGGTGTAACTACACTACTGGCCCTTAAAATTGCTACACCACGAAGATGACGTGCTACAGACGCGAAATTTAACCGACAGGAAGAAGATGCTGTGATATGCAAATGATTACCTTTTCAGAGCATTCACACAAGGTTGGCGCCAGTGGCGACACCTACAACGTGCTAACATGAGGAAAGTTTCCAACCGATTTCTCATACACAAACAGCAGTTGACCGGCATTGCCCGTTGAAACGTTTCCGACTTTGATAAAGGTCGGATTTTAGCCTATCGCGATTGCGGTTTATCGTATCGCGACAATGCTGCTCGCGTTGGTCGAGATCCAATGACTGTTAGCAGAATATGGAATCGGTGGGTTCAGGAGGGTAATACGGAACGCCGCGCTGGATCCCAACGGCCTCGTATCACTAGCAGTCGAGATGACAGGCATCTTATCCGCATGGCTGTAACGGATCGTGCATCCACGTTTCGATCTCTGAGTCAACAGATAGGGACGTTTGCAAGACAACAACCATCTACATGAACAGTTCGACGACGTTTGCAGCAGCATGGACTATCAGCTCGGAGACTATGGCTGCGGTTACCCTTGACGCTGCATCACAGACAGCCTGCGATGGTGTACTCAACGACGAACCGGGTGCACGAATGGCAAAACGTCATTTTTTCGGATGAATCCAGGTTCTGTTTACAACATCATGATGGTCGCATCCGTGTTTGGCGTCATCGCGGTGAACGCACTTTGGAAGCGTGTATTCGTCATCGCCATAATGGCGTAACACCCGTCGTGATGAAATGAAATGTCGTGTGACGAGGGCCTCCCGTCGGGTAGACCGTTCGCCTGGTGCAAGTCTTTCGATTTGACGCCACTTCGGCGACTTGCGCGTCGATGGGGATGAAATGATGATGATTAGGACAACACAACACCCAGTCCCTGAGTGGAGAAAATCTCCGACCCAGCCGGGAATCGAACCCGAGCCCTTTGGATTGACAGTCTGTCGCGCTGACCACTCAGCTACCGGGGGTGATGGTATGGGGTGCCATTGGTTACACGTCTCGGTCACCTCTCGTTCGCTTTTACGGCACTTTGAACAGTGCACGTGACATTTCAGATGTATTACGACCCGTGGCTCTACCCTTCATTCGATCCCTGCGAAACCCTACATTTCAGCAGCATAATGCACGACCGCATGTTGCAGGTCCTGTACTGGCCTTTCTGGATACAGAAAACGTTCGACTGCTGTCCTGGCCAGCACATTCTACAAGTCTCTCACCAACTGAAAACATCTGGTCAATGGTGGCCGTGCAACTGGCTCGTCACAGTACGCCAGTCACTACTCTTGATGAACTGTGGTATCGTGTTGAAGCTGCATGGGCAGCTGTACCTGTACACGCTATCCAAGCTCTGTTTGACTCAATGCCCAGGCGTATCAAGGCCAGAGGTGGTTGTTCTGGGTACTGATTTCTCAGGATGTATGCACCCAAATTGCGTGAAAATGTAATGACATGTCAGTTCTAGTATAATATATTTGTCCAATGCATACCCGTTTATCATCTGCATTTCTTCTTGGTGCAGCAATTTTAATGGCCAGTAGTGTAGTTTTAAACGGCGTCTAACACAGGATCAGGGAACATTTTTTCTTTAACAAAAATGGTGTTGTGTCACCCCTATATACTGGTCACGAAGTCTTTGAAATACCTACTATAAATTTTTGTGTAAGTATAACTTAGGACTATTATTATATTATAGTAAGTGCCAGATCAATTTCTAACCTGCCTGTGCTTAGTATTTAAACAAAATAGTACACTCATAAATACATAAGGTATACAGCGTGGTCAGAAACGTCCTGAAAAACTTGTGTTTTTTTTGCTGGGTAGACTGTGCCGAGAAATAATTGTTAAGAAAAAAATTAAATACATTAAGCCGTTTCCAAGTCAATTAGCATTGAAGTGAGTTAGTCAAACCATTGGGCGACCAAGTACACTAAAGAGCCAAAGAAACTGGTACACCTGTCTAATATTGTGTAGAGTTGTCCCCCCCCCCCCCCCCGCCCCCACCTCGCCACCCCCCACCCCAAGCACCACAAGTGCCGCAACACTGATGTGCTCATTAATGTTGATGTCTGGCGAGTTTTGTGGCAGTGGATGTGTTTAAACTCAGAAGAGTGTTCCTGGGGCCAATTCTAGACGTGTGGGGTGTCGCATTGTCCTACTGGAATTTCCCAAGCCCGTCGGGACGCACAATGGACATGAATGAATGCAGGTGATCAGACAGGAGGCTTACGTACGTACGTACGACAAAAGCACATAAGTGGTCCTTCGGATCCGAAAGCCCATATCTACGATGTTTTGTTGAATGGTTCCCACGCTGACACTTGGTGGCCCAGCATTGAAATCTGTAGTAATCTTTGGAAGGGTAGCACTTCTGGCACATTGAACGATTATCTTCATTCGTCTTTGGTCCCGTAGTCGTAGGATCGTTTTCCGGCCGCGGCGATCTCGGAGATTTGATTTTTTACCGTATTCCTGATATTCAAGATACACTCGTGAACTGGTCGTACGGGAAAATCCCCACTTCTTTGCTACCTCGGAGATGCTGTGTCCCAGCGCTCGTGGACCGACTATAACACCTCGTTCAGACTCACTTAAATCTTGATAACCTGCCATTGTAGCAGTAGTAACCGGTCTAACAACTGCGCCAGCCACTTATTGTCTTATATAGGCGTTATCGACCGCAGCGCCGTATTCTGCCTGCTTACATATCTCTGTATTTGAATACGCATGCTTAGACGAGTTTCTTTGGCGCTTCAGTGTATGAGCGGCCCGCCAGACACATTTAGTGTCAGTTGTTCGCATATCGTAGATAATAGTACACGAGACTGCTCAGCATTTGACTCGGGATCGATCCTTATTACCGTTCCACATCCAGTTTTTGTATCGCTCTCTTGCTGGGTTTCAGGAAACCAAACAATGAACACGTTCACACCATCTCTGGCGCGTCGCTTGAATTTTCTTGGGCGACGGTCTGATTCATAAAGTTTAAATACTAATAAACTCGAAAACTCATTTTTTCAAAACAATTATTTCTTATACAACCTGTAATGCAACACCCTTACAAGCTTTCCAAACCACTTCTGACCACCCTGTATATTTCAGGCCACTGATGATGCCTTTCAAAAAATAAAGGCCAAACGGGTGTGGCATGAAAAAATTCTTCATTCTAGATGTATAGGTAAAGTGAAGTTATCAGAATGTTTTTTTGCAGATTTATTCATTCATTGACATTCTAGAGTTCAGTTTACCTACATAGGTTAACCGAATTTGACGATACCAATTTATGTTTTATTTTTTTCTCATTATGTAAGGTTGACTTACTGGATTATATTCATTTATTCATAGACGAACCTAACGTGACACTTAGCAGCATAATCTTTTAAGAAGTTTCTTGGGCGTCCTAATATGAAAGAAAACACAAGAAGCCGTAGTGTTAACCAATGACCAGTAACACTGTACACTCGATTCTTTGAAGAAACCGTCTCCCATGTATAAAACAGCTTGATACGTCTATTTATTTTAGAAATGAGTTAATGTATAAACCAAATGAGTGAAAACCTCTTTATATGTTAATGTAAGATCTTTCTGACGTCTTTGATAACGTAAAATGGAACAAGACGTTTGAAATTCTTAGAAAAACTGGGATACAGTAAGAATAGAAGACCAAGATACTACTGCTCACATTCAAAAGCAATTACCGACTCCTAACACACTTAAACATTATTTCAGTCCGTTTCAAAACTTTGTCTCGCCTACTGTCCCATAAAATAATGGAAGGAAAGCTATGATCAGGCCTAAAATAAATGAAACTATGCACCATTCGTCAGAAAGTTCTCAGGTGTATATATAGAGGGTTTCAGTGCTTTGGTTTATATATTAACTCATTTATTTAGTAATTAGAAATCTGAAGCTGTTTTGTACATGGAAGCTCGATAGCTTAAAGAATCGAGAGTGCAGGGTAACTGATCTTTGGCTAGGATTATTGGTAATTATTTTGTTTCACACGCTGACACATAAGAATCAAAGAAGTGAACACATTGTGTTGTCTGATAAAGGTGCTGACCCTTACAAAAAGGCCGTGTAATAATCTAACAAAATAATTTTTTATAGTATTCTCTTCGCGCAGAAACTTCCAGTTGTGACGCCTGGAACAGCGAATAACGCTACAAAGCGAAATACGTGTTCGTTCTGATTTGTTTTTAGCTTGAGAGTGTCACGAGTTCCGCTTTGCTTTTATGTTTATTTCAGTCCCGCTGCAGGCAAGTCATTAATTACAAAGCTCACATGTAGTATTCTGTAATTAGCTAAAATCGATTGTTGTGTCGTTTTACTTCGCGGGCTGTCGTGATATGTGCCGAAGGGCGGAACTATGCAGTTGGCAGTTTTAATAAAATCAGTTCTAAACGCTTTTGAAACAGAATCAGGGATGCAACATCAAATAACAACAGTCGGGAGTGCAAATGTGGAAAGAGTCATTTGAGTTTTATTCATGTAACTGAAGTGTGGATTTACTTCGTATAATATCCCTAAATTAGGATTTGAGATGCAACTTCGCCTACTGTTTTATGGGTAAATCCGCTCACCCCCAACATCAGGTTCCTTAAAAAGGCGCTAACTCCTCTCATTATCAAACACTGGATGAGTATATTCTGGGTATCTTGAGATTCGTTTTAAGCGAAAGATTGATGCATAAGATCGTAGCGTTTTTGTTTTTCATGTTGATATTCCCGTTGCAATGCGTTTATTTACCGATTGACATTTTTGTATATAGTTCACTGTTGCTATTTGAGTTTACGTATCGTTATTCGGAGATAGTGAACGGCACTGGGTACGCTAGAAAACGGAGTGGCACATGCATCACTTCCGACATATTCTTCTTTGTTAGTTCAATAGAGGGGTGACAATAGTTCAGGCGACCAGAAACACTTGTGCCGTGTATGGGGATAACGACGTTGAACGCCGGACTGCAATAAAATCGTTTTCTTGTTTTAAGGAGGATCGTTTCGACATTAGTGGCTCTCCACGTTGAGGAAGACCTCCAGGGTTTCATGGGAATCGTTTAAACGCATAAAGCCAAAACGGTGCATGTGAGTGTACTCGGGAACTGGCAAATGCACTGCTTGTGCATTGTCCAGCTGAAATGTAGGGTTTCGCAGGGATCGAATAAAGGGTAGAGCCACGGCTCGTAACACATCTGAAATGTAGCGTCCACTGTTCAAAGTGCCGTCAATGCGAACAAGAGGTGATCGAGACGTGTAACCAATGGCACCCCATACCATCACGCTCGGTGATGACGAATACACGCTTCCAATGTGCGTCCACCGCGATGTCTCCAAACACGGATGCGACCATCATGATGCTACAAACAGAACCTGGATTTATCCGAAAAAATGACGTTTTGTAATTCGAGCACCCAGGTTGTCGTTGAGTACACCACCGCAGACGCTCCTGTCTGTGATGCAGCGTCAAGGGTAACCGCAGCCATGGTCTCTGAGCTGATAGTCCATACTGCAGCAAACTTCGTCGAACTGTTCGTGCAGATGGTTGTTGCCTTGCAAACGTCCCTATCTGTTGACTCAGCGATCGAGACGTAGCTGCACGATCCGTTACGGCCATGGAGATAAGATACCTGTCATCCCAACTGTTAGTGGTACTAGGCTGTTGGGATGCAGCACGGCGTTCCGTATTACCCTCCTGAACCCACCGATTCCATATTCTGCTAACAGTCATTGGGTCTTGAGCAACACGAGCAGCAATGTCGCGATACGATAAACCGCGCTCGCGATAGGCTACAATCCGACCTTTATCAAAGTCGGAAAGGTGATGGTACGCATTTCTCCTGCTTACACGAGGCATCACAACAATGTTTCACCAGGCAACGCCGGCCAACTGCTGTTTGTGTATGAAAATCGGTTGGAAACTTCCCTCATTCAGCACGTTGTAGGTGTCGCCAACGGTGCCAACCTTGTGTGAATGCTCTGAAAAGCTAATCATCTGCATATCACCTCATCTTCTTCCCGTCGGTTAAATTACGCGTCTGTTGGTTGGTTGGTTGGTTTGGGGAAGACCAGACAGTGTGGTCATCGGTCTCATCGGATTAGGGAAGGATGGGGAAGGAAGTCGGCCGTGCCCTTTCAGAGGAACCATCCCGGCATTTGCCTGGAGTGATTTAGGGAAATCACGGAAAACCTAGATCAGGATGGCCGGACGCGGGATTGAACCGTCGTCCTTCCGAATGCGAGTCCAGTGTCTAACCACTGCGCCACCTCGCTCGGTACGCGTCTGTAGCACGTCATCTTCGTGGTGTAGCAGTTTTAATGGCCAGTAGTGTATTATTGATGACTTAAGTCTCTATTATGTGTATCTGTTGTGTTTATTAAACGTATGGAGAAACGCTACAAACTAATGTACCAACCTAATTGTTTTTCACGTATCTCAATGTTTATACCGTCATATCTCTCCAACTATATGTCGTACAATGATACAACTTTGCAGGTACATTCAGTGTTTGTAGATAATGTCAAGAAAATGAGTTGCGAACACAGTTAGTAATAAAGAAGTAATAAGTTAAAACGTCATGGTTGATACTGAATTCTGAAGTCTTACTGTTTGCTGTATGAACAGCGACAACGTAGTAAGCGGCAAATTTCTTTCCTTTCATTATTTTGTGGAAGGCGTCGGCGAGAAAAAGTTTCAAAAAGGTTTGAAATTATGTGTAAAGTTTGTTGAAAGTCGCTTAGCGCTCTCATTCTCAAATACTGGATGGAACAGTGTGGGTAATTTGCGCGTCGTACATTACACTGCCTCAAGACAATTCTAACTTTACTTCTTGACTTATTGTTGCACTTTTAATCTAAGATGATACATTAGCAGCTTTTTAAATTTTTAAAATAGGTCGATAGATGTGTGAAAAACTGAAAATCAAATTTTTGTTGCACCTGGAAGGTGTTAGACAACCTGCAACTCTGACTACGTGACCAAATTGAAATCCTAATTTTGTGTGTGCAGTAAATGAAGCGGGCAAAAAGGAATACAAACGCCTCAAAAATGAGATCGACAGGAAGTGCAAAATGGTTAAGCAGGGATGGCTAGACGACAAATGTAAGGATATAGATACTTATCTCACCAGGGGTAAGACATATACTGCCTACAGGAAAATTGAAGAGACCTTTGGAGAAAAGAGAACCACTTGCAAGAATATAAAGAGCTCAGATGGAAACACAGTTGTAAGCAAAGACGGGAAAGCAGAAAGGTGGAAGGAGTATATAGAGGGTCTATACAAGGGCGATGTACTTGAGGACAGTATTATGGAAATGGAAGAGGATGTAGATGAAGATGAAATGGGAGATACGATACTGCGTGAAGAGTTTGACAGAGCACTGAAAGACCTGAGTCGAAACAAGGCCCCGGGAGTAGACAACATTCCGTCAGATCTACTGACAGCCTTTGGAGAGCCAGTCCTGACAAAACTCTACCATCTTGTGAGCAAGATGTATGAGACAGGCGAAATACCCTCAGACTTCAAGAAGAATATAATAATTCCAATCCCAAAGAAAGCAGGTGTTGACAGATGTGAAAATTACCGAACTATCAGTTTAATAAGTCACAGCTGCAAAATACTAACGCGAATTCTTTACAGACGAATGGAAAAACTAGTAGAAGCTGACCTCGGGGAAGATCAGTTTGGATTCCGTTGAAATGTTGGAACACGTGAGGCAATACTGACATTACGATTTATCTTAGAAGAAAGATTAAGGAAAGGCAAACCTACGTTTCTAGCATTTGTAGACTTAGAGAAAGCTTTTGACAATGTTGACTGGAATACTCTCTTTCAAATTCTGAAGGTGGCAGGGGTAAAATACAGGGAGCGAAAGGCTACTTACTATTTTGACAAGAACCAGATGGCAATTATAAGAATCGAGGGGCTTGAAAGGGAAGCAGTGATTGGGAAGGGAGTGAGACAGGGTTGTAGCCTCTCCCCAATGTTATTCAATCTGTATATTGAGCAAGCAGGAAAGGAAACAAAAGAAAAATTCGGAGTAGGTATTAAAATCCATGGAGAAGAAATAAAAACTTTGAGGTTCGCCGATGACACTGTAATTCTGTCAGAGACAGCAAAGGACTTGGAAGAACAGTTGAACGGAATGGACAGTGTCATGAAAGGAGGGTATAAGATGAACATCAACAAAAGCAAAAAGAGGATAATGGAATGTAGTCGAGTTAACTCGGGTGATGCTGAGGGAATTAGATTAGGAAATGAGACTCTTTAAGTAGTACAAGAGTTTTGCTATTTGGGGAGCAAAATAACTGATGATGGTCGAAGTAGAGAGGATATAAGAAGTAGACTGGCAATGGCAAGGAAAGCGTTTCTGAAGAAGAGAAATTTTTTAACACCGAGTATAGATTTAAGTGTCAGGAAGTCGTTTCTGAAAGTATTTGAATGGAGTGTAGCCATGTATGGAAGTGAGACATGGACGATAAATAGTTTGAACAAGAAGAGAATAGAAGCTTCCGAAATGCGGTGCTACAGAATAATGCTGAAGATTAGATGGGTAGATCACATAACTAATGAGGAGGTATTGAATAGAACTGGGGAGAAGAAGAGTTTGTGGCACAACTTGACAAGAAGAAGGGACCGGTTGGTAGGACATGTTCTGAGGCATCAAGGGGTCACAAATTTAGCATTGGAGGGCAGCGTGGAGGGCAAAAATCGTAGAGGGACACCAAGAGATGAATACACTAAGCAGATTCAGAAGAATGTAGGCTGCAGTAGGTATTGGGAGATGAAGAAGCTTGCCCAGGATAGAGTAGCATGGAGAGCTGCATCGAACCAGTCTCAGGACTGAAGACCACAACAACAACATTTTGTGTGGTCAGACGGGGATCTGAACCAGCGTCCTCCAGAACGAGGTACCAGTGACCAGCCACTGCGTCATCTCGTCCGGTTGGTGTGCAGACAAATTTTGGGTCACCGAACGTTTATGAGGAAGGTGTAAGGAAGATAGCATTTTACGTTTAGCCGAGGAGAGAAATGTGAAGAAGTCGACGAGCCATTGGACACGGCAGTCCGCCGTAACTCACGGTCCCTGGCGGCAACGCCCGCTCCAGTTTCCATATAAACAGCTCAGCTCAAGGCGCGGAGGTTGGGGGTGGGATGGGGGGGGGAGGAACGTTCTGATACCGACAGACAGGTACCATATATCAGCGCGACGGCCGCGCCCCTCGCTCACTAAGGACTCACACACGCACACACACGCGTGCGCACACACACACACACACACACACACACACACACACACACAAATAAGCGAGAGCGCGCTAACATATACAATGCATTCCAGCCCGGGAGCCTCTCCAAGGACCGGCGGCTGCAGCCAGAATTCCCGAGCACGGACGCAAAACAGACGGCGCCGGCGATAAACAACCGCCTCTGGCTCACGGCCTCTCTGCAGAGGACGCCGTAAAAGCATAACCTTCCCTGGCGGGCTCATAAATCCCGCTCTCAGCATTTATTGTGTACATCTGAACTGAGGAAACGTAATTTCGCAACAAATGTGCGAACGTGTAGGATGCCGAAAAAAATTCGATGTTCAATGATCTACTTGCCGAGGGAAGGAAGACGGCAGAAAGAGGGAAGTAAAAGGTGTAACCTCCCACTTTGTAATCGGCCTATTGCACTGCAGTATAAATGACCTTGATAGCGAATGCCTAACGAAATTTTACAATGAGTAAGGCTACCGTTACCCAAGGAAAATTACACCGATTAGCAGGAGGAAAGTGTGCAACAGAACCTTTTGAATAAAGAATCTACTCTAAACCTAATCTATACATTGATAATAATTTCGAAATGGGTGGAATTTAGTGCAATCTCCCCCCACGCAGGGGGGACAGGAATGGTTCAAATGGCTCTGAGCACTATGGGACTTAACATCTGAGGTCATCAGTCCCCTAGAACGTAGGACTACTTAAACCTAACTAACCTAAGGACATCACACACATCCACGCCCGAGGCAGTGTTCGAACCTGCGACCGTAGCAGTCACGCGGTTCCGGACTGAAACGCCTAGAACCGCTCGGCCACAGCGTCCGGCAGGGGGGAGAGGAGGATACCAAGTCTACTACTACTAATTATCAAAGAAAGGGCGATAATTAAACTGTCGCCAGCCGACTAGGGCAATGAATAATCAGAATCCTAAGAAAGGTAATGCCAAGAAAATTAAACTAATAATCACTGGCGCGCCAACAAAATATTGCCATTTCTTACGTAACAAAGTTGGAGTTACAGTGAGTCATTTATTTAAGCAGCAACTTCATGTAACTTTGCTTTCAAACCTTAGTATTTCAGAATAAGTAAATGCGAACTCAGTGCTTTCTGATTCACTTATTTTCTCGTGAACTGTTGTGTTGTAGAAAAGCAACATTCTGTTTCCACGCTTTGCCATAACGCGACATTTCACGAGAAAATGTATGCATCAGAAATCACTGAGTTTGTAGTTACTTGTATTCTGAAAGTAATAAATTTTGAAAGCAAAGTTACATGAAGTCGTCGTTTACATAAATGACTGACTATAACTCAAACTTCGTTACGAAAGAAACGACTCTCAGTAACTTAAGTGTAGCCTAATATAAAATTTGGAAAAATGCAAGCAATCATAAAGGCTCACTCTTCGGGCCACATACTTAAATGAGAGCGAAATGCTCGTTAACTCACAACATCCAGATGACCAAGGCGAATCCAATAGTTATCAACCGCACTGGTGAAGGAATGGAACACCTACCGCAAGACTCCTTGCGAACCTTGTGGTCACCACGGGAGCACATTGGAGAGCATGCACTGGCGCCCATGGTGATAACACGCACACTCCGTTAAGAACCATGTCCGCCAGGTTGTAATATCCATGGGTCCACCACTAATCCCGGTAAATGGAAGAATCATTTCTGTTTGTCTCATAGCGAATTTCTTTCAGCTAACTTCTGTACTATACTGTAGCATTTCGTTCTATGAATGGTTAGAGTTTCATAGAGATAGGTTACTTGGCAGTGGCTCGACGCGAAAGGTAGTGTAGTACTTCAGTTCTGCACACCAGCATATTTCTACTCTGTAATCTACCCCCTCCTTCTAGTTGCAGCTATTGCCCACATTAGTCTTTTCTAGTTTACATATCTTTTCACGTAGAATTGGTTCCAGTTCTTCTTGTCTAGGGGTCTGATATTGAAGCTGGAATTCTCACATTTTAGGTCCTCATGGTTGAATTGATCTAAATAAATTTGAAGATGGTTGTTGCAGAATTTTTGTTGTTACGTTAATATATTTTGTCACATTTTAGTATGTCTTACAGTCTTTTGTTTTTTCACATTAACGAAGCCGAAATTACATTGTTTGCACTAAGTACGAAAATACTTCCGATCACATCAGCGGAAATAACAACATTCCAAGGGGCTTACAATTTTTCTTGACAGATGAATTTCTGTTAGTAAATAGTACTAGATGGCGTAATTGATAATAGAAATTTTAAGTGTGCCAAATAATTCGTAATTTTAATTTCAAAAGTTTCTAAAAAAAATAATTTTAACTGTACATTCAGAACTTTGTACTAACCGATCATAACATTCAAAACAAAGTAATTCCATTCATAAATTTTAGCTTGAAATATAACATACTACGTATAAAATTATATGAAAGTTTTCAGGAAAGCAGCTGAGATAATACTGACCTATAGAAAATTCGAAAAATAATACTGGTATCGACAATCACTGTTGAGGAAAAGTAATGCTAGAGAAGGATGACCCGTTACAATGCGTTACGTGAACTTGGACGTAATTCGCTGATGTCGTGTTTTATTCTTACTCGTAATACTGTTGTAGTGGAAAATATGTAGATGGCTTGTTAAATGAATTAACAACCGCAGCTGTCAAAATTTGTATTACCTATACCGTTCGGACCAATGCTCTCCGTTGACTTTATTCCAACAGCAACCAGGTTTGTAATGTTGATGTACTGCGAGTGTATTACATACCAATGGATTCGTTATGTATTGATTTGTCGGATTTACAGTGTATGCCAGATCTTTGTTGACGACGTCAGCTGACTGAATGAATTGAAAAATCAGGGGAAATATTCAAAGCGCGCCTAGAATTCCTGGAGTTTCAGATCCTTCCAGCAGCTAATGAACAACTTCATGCGCTACTCGCTACTCTAGCGCTATTGGTCAGCGTCAAAGTCAAATGACAGGACATGACACTGTGACTCAGACACATCGGCATCTTCCATTTTCTGACAGATGGTAGTATCCTGATTGTCCTTGGTTCGCTGGTAGCCCGTAAGGGTTGTTTATTTCGCAGTTGCAGTCTTCATAAACCTTTGTCGCTACATTGAATTGGTCAAGAAGACCGGTTACCACAACTTAAATGTTTCTCGGCTATTCAAAAGCGAATCTACTTTTCTTTGTGCAAGTATTGCATCTCCTACAGTAAAACCGTTATAGCATCACTGACGTGTAGCACAGATGTACGAAACTGATAATTCGTGGCACGTGTAACATTTCATGGAAATTATACAACATGTCCGTTGCAAAATTTTTATATTGCAGCATGAAAATGTAATTTAACTGGGACTATACTGTGTGAGCGTCCACCTTCACTGCTGAGTGGTCAGCACATCTGAATGGCATGCGAGGGATCCGCTTCGATTCCCGGTACTGGCAGGCGGTTTTCCTGCGAGGGAGGACTGGAACGGGATGCACTCAGTTTCGTGGGGCTAATTGGAGAGCTACTTAGCCGAGTATTAGCGGCTCCGGGTCCCCAGAACTGACAATGGCAGGGAGAGCGGTGTGCTGACGACACGCTCCTCCATACCGTATCCAGATGACGTCATTGGTGGTGGATGACACGGCGGTCGGTCGGTGCCCATATTCCTGCCATGCTCTCTCGACGAAGTTAACGTTTTACATTGTATGCCATTAAATCTTCTTAAAAATTTCTGTGTTCAAGGCAAATGTTTCTCATCTATATTCAGCGAGTCATGCATCAAAACTCGGAGTGGTTATAATTAAGGTGCAGCATCTCACGGAGGTCCGTTGAAGGCTGTAATGCTCGTGTGGCAGAGAAACTTGGTGGACGTGCTAAAGCGTTAATGCTGAACCGATTTGCGCTGGAAACAAATTAGTTCCAAGTTTGGCCACTAGGTGCTAATCTAGCGCTGTACAGCATCTCATCGACGTCTCTGGTCCTCATACTGAACAGATTGTGTAAGCGGAGGTTAATAATAAATTCGACATTATGCCCCTCTCACTTGTTTGATTTTTTCTGCGCACATCCTGTTCCTAACTGAATATGCATATAAACATTTCCATCCGTCTTTCTGCATTCACATTGCCAGATTTGCGCCTAGTGGTAAAAGCTGGTACTAATAATTTCCTAGAGTAAATCAGTTCCGCATTAAAGCGTTTGAATGTTATCACGTTTCGCTGCTATACGTTTCGCTGCATACCACACTGGACTTCTGTGCGAAACTGCACTTTAATTACAATCATCTGGTATTTCATAGTGTACTTATTACACTCTTATGTTCTGTGAGTACAATATCGTCGACATTGGCTCGGTAATTCTTGTTAAATCTCAAGCAGCTCCAATTGGAAAGGCTGCAATACTCTGGGTCACTGACGCCTCCTAAAGCATGTGTTGGTGCAATGGTCGGTCGCCAGCTCCAATGTTACTGTATGTGTACTGGATTACTGGCTTAGCCAGTGAACACATACTTCCGACTGACGGCGTTCAAATCCGTGTCCTGCCGTACTGATATGGGCGCTTACTAGTGACAAAATACCTGCTTCGCTCATGCAAAATGTGTTCTACGTTCTCTGCCCATTTTTGACCAGTTGAGTCTCTGCTTTGTTCATAACAGTAGACCACGAGGAAGTGGTAATCTTTAATGATTCTCCGCCGGCCGCTGGTGGCCGAGCGGTTCTGGGCGCTTCAGTCTGGAACCGCGCGACCGCTACGGTCGCAGGTTCGAATCCTGCCTCGGGCATGGATGTGTGTGATGGCCTTAGGTTAGTTAGGTTTAATTAGTTCTAAGTTCTAGGGGACTGATGACCTGAGATGTTAAGTCCCATAGTGCTCAGAGCCATTTTTTTTAATGATTCTCCCTGCAGAGGACAGTCCAGTTGAAACGTCCCCTTGGAAAAATTTATGAATGACTGTGCTTAAACTGACACACAATATTTTTAGCGCAATGCAATCTGACTTTCAATAATTTCTACAAAAGAATGGCCCTGACTAACAATAACCTATACCTTTCATCAATCACTTGCCTCACAAAAATCTTCGTTACTCGAACTACTGCAATACAGCGAGCGCCAATACTGCCAGCCAAATAAAAGATTCTAACTACTGAAGGCACTAACTACTGATAGGCATACTAAGCAAATGAAAGATTTTGATAGAAAACAAACAATGTATTTACCTTAATAGTGTTCAAAAGTCATTATATATGTATATATATATACATAATCAGTAAAACATTTTAAATACCTAGGTGAAATTTTGGAGCCAACCGGAGGAGAGAAAGTTGCACAGAAGATCAGACAACAGAAAATGAAGAGAGCATATGGTATGACACATGAAATATACAATAAAAAATGCATCTCCTCGAACACAAAAATCAGACACTACTGCGCAGTAATTAAGCCAGCAGCACTATATGCTAGTGAAACGCTCACACTCCACACAAAGTGTGATTCTGAAAAAGAAGAACGCAAAATTATGAGAAAGATTTTAGGTCCAAAATTAACAGAAGAAGGATACCGGATACAATCAAGAAGAACCACAGAAACTATATCAAACCTGGCAGCAGACATAAGAAGGCGAAGATTAAAATTTTATGGACATGTCACTAGACTTCCCCCCACACGACTCACCAACAGAATTCTCACTTACATAGAAAAAGTCAAATCAACAACACCATGGATTAGCCAAGTAAAATTAGATTTACAAAAAGCAAATATTGAACTTAAAGATGTCAAAGATAGAAAAACTTTTAGAAATAAGGTGGAAAAGTGGATTGTATTGTCGGAGAAGGAAGCACTAAAGAGACCAGGAACAAAATGGACAGAAGAAAGAAAAAGAAAACACGGAGAACGAATGAAAGAAGTATGGAAGAAACGACGTCAGAAAGCTTTGCGTGATCCTTCTGGGTCCATTCGCGATAAGTAAGTAAGTATATAATCAGTCCATGACATCCAGTCTTACAAATTTACTGTCTCTGATGGACACACGTCCAGATCGTACGCTCTCAAAACTCCGCCATCTCACTCCCCACATCCACCACTGCTGGCGGCTCCCCTCCAACTGCGCAACGCTACGCGCTGTTAGCAGCCAACTGCCCGACACTACAATAGCAAATTCCAACAATGCAAACCAGCCACAGACTGCACACAGCACAGTCAGTGATTTTCATACAGAGCGCTACGTGGCGTTACCAACGTAAAAACCTAAACAGCCCACTCACACAGTCTCTCGTCTTACTGAGAGACACCAAGATTCCGATGCAATCTCCGTTAGAAGACAAGTATTCTACTTTTTCACGTAATGGCTAATAGTGCACGCGTGCCGTCTCGGAATGCTCTGGAATGAAACCCTTTGAGGCTGTATTCGGGTATAAGGACGACATATTGAACACCTTCTTCAACCACGGGTACGGTCTTGTAACTCTTGTCGTCTTCATTCAAAACACCTGCACATCTCTAAAAAAAAATTTTAAAAATATTATACAGTATTGTTAACTTTTCCTAACTGGGATGACGTTCACGTTCCGAAGTCATTGGTAGCCACAAATTCGCAATTATCTCGCACCGGTCCGCTTGTGGACTATGTTTACTCAGACTTATTTGGCTTCTAGTGTCGTGTACTATCAACTGTATGCGTTTACGCCATTAATTACTGTACATCCTACACTGAAGCGCTAAAGAAACTGGTATAGCCAAGCGTATTCGAATACAGAGATATGTAAACAGGCAGAACACGGCGCTTATTGCTGCTACAACGGCAGGTTATCAAGATTTAAGTGAGTTTGAACGTGGTCTTATAGTCGGCGCACGAGCGAGGGGACACAGCATCTCCGAGGTAGTGATGAAGTGGCGATTTTCCCGTACGACCATTTCGCGAGTGAACCGTGAATATCAAGAATCCGGTAAAACATGAAATCTCTGATACCTCTGACGCCTGAAAAAGATCCTGAAAGAACGGATCAACGACGACTGAAGAGAATCGTTAAACGTGACAGAAGCGCAACCCTTCCGCATGAAGTGTAGAGTGCTATTGACAAGAGATTTCAGATCGATTCCATGTTTCCGGATTTGCGGAAGGCTTTTGACACTGTACCACACAAGCAGCTTCAAGTGAAATTGCATGCTTATGGAATATTTGACTGGGTTTGTGATTTCCTGTCAGAGAGGTCACAGTTCGTAGTAATTAACGGAAAGTCATCGAGTAAAACAAAAGTGATTTCTGGCGTTCCCCAAGGTAGTATTATAGGCCCTTTGATGTTCCTTTCCTATATAAACGATATGGGAGAAAATCTGGACTGCGGTCATAGGTTTTTTGCAGATGACGCTGTCGTTTATCGACTAATAAAGTCATCAGAAGCACAAAACAAATTGAAAAACGATTTAGAAAAGATATCTAAATGGTGCGAAAATTGGCGGATGACCATAAATAGCGAAAAGTGAGAGGTCATCCACATGAGTGCTAAAAGCATTTCGTTAAACTTCGGTTACACGATAAATCAGTCAAATATAAAGGCCGTAAAGTCAACTAAATACGTAGGAATTACAATTACGAATAACTTAAACTGGGAGGAACACATAGAAAATGTTGTGGGGAAGGCTAACCAAAGACTGCGTTTTATTGGCAGAACACTAAGGAGACTGCCTACACTACGCTTGTCCGTCCTCTTTTAGAATATTGCTGCGCGGTGTGGGATCCTTACCAGGTAGAACTGACGGAGTACATCGTAAAAGTTCAAAGAAAGGTAGCACGTTTTGTATTATCGTGAAATATATGAGAGAGTGTCACCGAAATTATGCAGGATTTAGGCTGGACATCATTAAAAGGAAGGCTTCTGTAGCGATGGAATCTTCTCACGAAATTCCAATCACCAACTTTCTCCTCCGAATGCGAAAGTATTGTTGACACCGACCTACATAGGGAGAAACGATCACCACGATAAAATAAAGGAAATCAGAGCTTGTACGGAAAGATATGGGTGTTGGTTCTTTCCGCGCTCTATACAAGATTGGAATAATGGAGAATTGTAAAGATGGTTCGATGAACCACTCCCAGGCACTTAAATGTGATTTGCAGATAATCCATGCAGATGCAGATGTAGATGCTACAGATTTCAATGCTCGCCATCGACAAGTGTCAGCGTGCGAACCGTTCAATGAAACGTCATCGATATGGGCTTTTGGAGGCGAAGACCCTCTTGTGTACCGTTGATGACTGCACGACACAAAGTTTTACACCTCGCCTGGGCCTGTCAACTCCGACATTGGACTGTTGATGACTGGAAACATGTAGCGTCGTCGGACAAGTCTCGCTTCAAATTGTATCGAGCGGATAGACGTGTACGAGTGTGGAGACAACCTCATAAATGCATAGGCCCTGCATGTCAGCACTGGGCTGTTCAAGCTGGTGGAGGCTCTGTGATGGTGTGGGGTGTGTGCGGTTGGAGTGATATCAGACTTCTCATACGTCTAGATACGATTCTGACAGGTGAAACGTATGAACGCATCCTGTCTGAGTACCTGCATCCATTCATGTCGATTGTGCATTCCGACAGACTTGGGAAATTGTAGCAGAACGTCCAGAATTGCTATATAGTGGCTCCAGGGACACTCTTCTGAGTTTAAACACTTCTGCTGGCCACCAAAATCCCCAGACATGAACATTATTGAGCATACCTGGGATGCCTTGCAACGTGCTGTTCAGAAGGGGTCTCCACTCCCCTTACTCTTATGGATTTATGGACAGCCCTGCAGGTTTGATGGCATCAGTTCCCTCCAACACTACATTAGACACTAGTTGAGTCCATGCCACGTCGTGTTTCGGCACTTCTGCGTGCTTGCGGGGTCCTTACACGATATTAGGCAGGTGCACCGGTTTCTTTGGCTCTTCAGTGTACACGCTTTGCGCTTTCTCAGAACTTTTCAGTCAAATTTTCTATTCGCTGCCCTAGAACTGACTTCCCAATAACGAATCCAAAGTAGAGCACTCGAGGGATAGCATTCTTTCCCACTCGGAATTATTTTCTCTTCTACCTTTATAGCGCGAATCATTCCGCGAAACAGGCTTCACACGTTTTCGTCCCTCTCTACATCGCGAAGTAATACCATCGCCACGTGTATAGACGATGGGAAAGACTTCAGAAGCGTACCGCTAAGCATGTAATCAGGTATTATTGGATGCCTGCCGATATTCGCTTACGCGAAAAATTATTATTATTTTCAACATGCCAAAAGCTATTTAGAGCCGAAATTTGATATCAGATTCAGTAAAATGAACGAAAGTATATACAAAGTAGAGCATCCCGGGATTCAATTCTTCCAAAATCTCAAGGTTTTCCTGTTCTTCTTGCATTCTGTGATTATTTAGCATCACGATTTATATTATTTGTCCAAAGTACGAAGCTAACTAGAAAAACTTCACTGTGTTGAAATCTGATGGACTAAGATAAGTTTTGCACGATGTGACACTGCCAAATAACGTAGTTCGATGAAACATGCACCGCAATACAAATAACTACTAAGGCGTGGTACAGAATATAACCGAAAGAAATACGCAATGACATTAATAGAAATGACACCTTCTTACTAGAGTCAATAATAACACTGAAGACCTCGTGATTCATGACGGCCCCCTGGACGTTCGAAAAGCCGGGGCGTGGTTCTTAATAGGGTGGGTGACGGACGGCAATGCATGCTCTTAACGTATTCTCATTCTGGGCACAATACTGGTAAGGAGTTCCATTCCTCAACCAGCGCAGTTAACAACTGCTGCTCAAATGGTTCGAATGGCTCTGAGCACTATGGGACTTAACAGCTGAGGGCATCAGTCCCCTAGAACTTAGAACTACTTAAACCTAACTAACCGAAGAATATCTCACACATCCATGCCCAGGCAGGATTCTAACCTGCAACCGTAGCAGTCGCGCGGTTCCGAACTGAAGCGCCTGGAACCGCTCGGCCACAGCGACCGGCTAACAACTGCTGCATGGTCGTTGGTACATGATTATTCGTTTCCACACATGCAACACGTGCTCGATGGGGAACAGACAGGCCAGTCCATTTCGCCGAATATTCTTACGTTCCAAGAGGATCTCCGCCTGTACAGTTTGATGCGGTCGCGCACGGGTGTCCATAAAATTGAAAAGGGCGAAATACATCCCTTAATGCAAGCAGATGGGGAAGGACTACAGACTACGTTTCACCGTAAACGTTCACCAGTGAGTGTGCCGTGTTCAAAGATTTGGATGTCAGTACGCCCACGCAATATTAGGCCTACCACACTGTAACAACTGTACCATAATGCTAAATATACCCTCATATACTGATACATGCAGGGTCCATGGATTAATGAGGTTGTCTGCATACCCGTACACTTTCATCTGCTCGATACAATTTGAAACGAGACTCGTCCGGACAGGAAACATGTTTCCGGTCATCAGTTGTCCAAATTCGGTGCTGACGGGCCCAGGTGAGGCGTAAAGCTTTGTGTCGTGCAAACATCAAGGCTACATGAGTGGCTCTGAAAGCCCATATCCATGATGTCTCGTTGAATGGTTCACACACTGACACTTGATGACGGCCCAACATTAAAATCTGCAGCAATTTGCGGAAGGGTTTGCACTTCGGTCACGTTGAACGATTGCCTGTTGTGGTCATTGGTCCAGTTTTTGCAGGATCTTTTTCCGGCAGCAGCCATATCAAAGATTTGATGTTTTACCGGATTCCCGATATTCAAGGTACACTCGTGAAATGGTCGTACGGGAAAATCCCCATCTCTCCGCTACCTCGGTGATGCTGTGTCTCTTCGCTCGTGCGCCGACTATAACGCCACGTTCAAACTCACTCAGATTCTGATAACCTGCCATGATTAGATTTTGAGATTGGATTAGATTATATTAGGTTTTTGTTCCATAGATCCGTGCTGAGAAGATCCTCGTGGATGTGGAACATGTCAATTTTTTTTATGAACATATATTTTTGTATGAATATATACAATACATCATTTGTTTCTATTAAAAAATTCGTCAATGGAGTAGAAGGAGTTGGCCACTAACAAGTCTTTCAGGCTCCTTTTAAACTGATCTTTATTTGTAACTAATTTTTGTATGTTTGCTGGCAAATTATTGAAGATGAGTGTTCCTGAGTAGTGGACCCCTTTTTGAACTAAAGTAAGTGCTTTTAAGTCCTTGTGCAGATCATTTTTGATCCTGGTATTGTATGTATGAACTGAGCTGTTTGTTGGAAAAAGAGATATATTATTTAGGACAAATTTCATTAAGGAGTAAATATACTGAGAGGCAGTAGTTAGTATACCCAGTTCTTTGAAGAGGTTTCTGCAGGATGTCCGTTAATTTACTCCACAAATAATACGTATTACACGCCTTTGGACTCTGAAAACTTTTGTTTGACATGAAGAGTTGCCCCAAAATATTATGCCATATGACATTATGGAATGAAAGTAGGCAAAGTATGCAAGCTTTTTCATTTTCACGTCGTCTATGTCTGCTAACCCTCGAATTGCAAATACAGATTTGTTAAGGCGTTTCTGCAGTTCTGTGGTGTCCTCCTCGCAACTTAATTTATTATCAAGTTGAAATCCCAGGAATTTAAGATTGTCAACCTCTTCTATCTGCTCTTCTTCATACTTTATGCATATGCTGGGTGGAAACCTCTTATAGGTTCTGAATTGCATATAGTGAGTCTTTTCGAAGTTTAATGTCAGTGAGTTGGCTTTAAACCATTTATTAATATCCATGAAAATATCACTCGACATACTATTTATTGCAATACTTGTGTCATCTGCAAACAAAACGAACTCTGCTTCTGGCAGTGTAACTGATAAGAGATCATTAACGTACACAAGGAAAAGCAATGGCCCTAAGATGGATCCTTGTGGGACACCACATGTAATTTCTTCCCATTCTGATGATGACTGATGACTTAATCCACTAGTGCCTTGCACTGACACCCTTTGTTTCCTGTTAGCGAGGTATGACTTGAACGATTTTGCAGCACTTCCCGTGACACCATAGAATTCTAATTTATTTAAAAGGATGTTGTGGTTTATACAGTCAAATGCCTTTGATAAATCACAGAATACCTTCTGCTTCTAATTTGTTATTTAATGAATTAAGTACATTTTCACTGTAGGTGTAAATAGCCTTCTCGATATCAGAACCCTTCAGAAATCCAAACTGTGTTCTTGATAATACGTTATTTGCGGTCAGATGGTTCAGAAGCTGCCCATACATTACCTTTTCTAAAATTTTTGAGAATGCTGGCAGAAGTGAAATCGGTCTGTCTTTTGATGGTATCTCTTTATCCCCTTTTTTGAATAGCGGCTTAACATCTGCATATCTTAGCCAGTCAGGAAATGTCCCAGTTATAATTGACTGGTTACACAAGTAACTTAGAATTGTACTAAACTCACAAGAACATGCCTTAATTAATTTTGTTGATATTTCATCGCAACCACTAGAATGCTTTGTTTTTAAAGATTTCATTGTGGAAGTTATTTCTTTTGGTAAAGTGAATGACATATTCATGTACCTGAAGCTATCTGTAAAGGCTGGTTTCAGATATTCAAGGGCATTAGTTACTGATCCTGACAATCCCATTCTATCAGTAACGGATATAAAGTACTTGTTAGACAGATTTGCCACACTATGCCCATCGGTTACTAATGTGTCATCTAGCCTTAATGCCATTTGCTCCTGTTCCTTTCTGGTTCTACCAGTCTCCTCTTTCACTATAACCCCATCGTAGCAGCAGTAAGCGACCTAACAACTACGCTAGACACATGCTGTGTCATGTAGGCGTTGCCGACTGCAGCGCCGTATTCTGCCTGTTTGCATGTCTCTGTATTTGAATACGCATGCCTATACCAGTTTCTTTGGCGCTTCAGTGTACCTCACATACTTTGTGTTATAGAAACAATGGCACCTCTTAATACGCGCTGTTTCCTTCTGTGTTGCAGCTTCGGGGGCTCACGCACAGCACGAGCGCCCCTGCAACGTGACCAACCACACCCATCACTGAACTCCGCTCTTCCCGACATGGGAGGCGCGTCTCAGCAGCTGACGGTGGTGGCAGACCAGGGAGCTGCCGATCAGTGATCTTCGAAAGCAGTTCCTCTCGAGGACTCTACCAACTGCGGCCCCATCAGTGATCGTCACAACCACCGCTGAGCCGTCACATTGAACAGTGTGTGCCACCCGTCATTACTCCTCCGAAGTGTAGTTGTCTTCTTTCCCTTTTGGCGAAGTATTCAGTGGTGTTGAATCTGTACCGCGAATGAAAAACGTGTGCACCAAACTGGGGCCAAATCTGGACGGGTACCCTCCACGGGCAGTGTTGCTCCAACTAAACCACTCCGAAGCGACTAACAGACCTATTCACAATTACGATCTGTTCCCAGCCCTCTCTTTTCTTCGCAATTGAAGTGACGAAGTTAAGTGGCCCATCTTGTATGAGGAAACAAAAGTGGACCCAAGAATAAACCTTGTTGTATGGTATTTTTTTCCCAGCCGCAAAAATATTTTTGCTGAATTTTATTGCTCTTGGACTAGACCTCCTGATCCTGTAAGAGTGCACTAGACTCTCATCCTCTTCAGAGCTGTTAAGCGACTGAACCCACGACTTTTTTCTTACCTTTTTTGTGGGGCCTTTTTTATTCCCTACTCTCGTAGATTTGCTTCGAGAAGCTGAGCCGAGTCTCAAACGAGACAGATTAATGCGTATTCAGTCGGTGAATCTCTTCCTGAAACCTCTCTAGATGCTCAATTGTAAGAGAACATCCCACCAGAGTACGTTGTCCGGGTATAGTCCTCAGTCGGGCGCACACACACACGTAAAACAATGTATTCCACAACTGTGGAGAAATATTGCGCTAAGTAATGCGTGTATCACAGAAAGTACTCCTTTGAGACTTGAAGCCAGAAGCATCCCCGTAGAACTGTGTGTGCATGCACCATGTTTTACGAAAAGAATCCTCATCACTCTTAGAGACAAGGCGCCTGTCCGTGTAAGTTTCGCGTTATCAGGTATGGACGTTTCGTTTCAATTCAAACAAAGACGTTTCTCGCTGTTTGGGAAATTCCACAAAAGTTGTCAGAGTATTTAGCCTTTGAAAGAGACTTAAATTGAAAGCATTTTTCTTGCTTTGTTACAGGGTGAAAAAGATATAATAATTATCATTTTGCACTATCCCATACAATAAATGACACATTCACAGTACGGTAAAAGGTGTGGAACGATAATCGTCTGTACAAAGTGGTTGTCTTAAGGGAAGAACTGGTAAGTGAACTTCAGTGCAAAAAGCTGTGACATTTCTACGACCAGATGTGTCCCATACTGGGAGAGATTAGCCATATCGTCTTGCACAAAATTCCAGCTGTGTTTGATTTAAATGAGAAGACAGTATTTTGTGTTCATCATAAAAGGGACTTTGTGCAGATTTCAATTAGCTTGCGAGAGAAATGAGCGCGGGCGCCAGTTTCTTTCTCGCAAAAGACTGAGTAGTACAACCCATCGCACAAACCGGACTCGTGTTTTAGAGCACACATACGTCTCACGGATGATACGCACCCGAAGAGTGGAAGTGTTTGTCAGTGCTCCCCAGTCACAATTGTTCCTACTGTATAAAGGAAATGCTCAGTTTTGTAACGCTTGTTACTACAGTCCGCAAACAGACATCTCAAGGACCGATTCGGCCGAAGTGTTAGCAGTAATGTGACCGTCAGCTGACAGCACAGAGATGATGTCTCTGTCCATGGAGACAGAGGAAACTCGATATGCAATCCGCACAGCAGCTGACAGTACCTTACATAGAACCAAGAAACCACGATGCCTGGAAATTCTACGTAGTTATGACTAAGGACTGCAGCGTCAGTGAGTGTGATGGGTCACAGTTGTAGCATCCAGAGAAATAGCGTGTCGTGGTCTAAGCGTAGCAAGTGCAAGACGTTCACAGATCAACCACTGTGAAAACCAATTTGCACCGAATGTATGGTGGTGGCGAAAGCAACAGACTGGTGATTTTGTCCTTACATTATACATTTTTGTCCTATTGTTCCACCGTCATACACTTTGTTGTATTATTACTCAATCATTGTTCAGTTCCATTATCTGCTTTCTTGCAATTCGCAGATCACATGATTTCTAGCTAGTATGCAACTTTTAATGACTTAAGTTTTTAAATTAGCATCAATTTCAGACTTATGAGTCGTCTAGAATTAACACGGAGACAACAAATGGTGCTTATTATGCCTCAAATACTATGTCTCGGTAACGCTGTTCCTTGTATGACGGAGCACGCTACAAGTTCAGTAACACTGTATTGCTATTCAAACCTGAGACACATTATTGCTCTTCATTTCTGTTTGCTTAGCTGTATACTCGGAGTTAAATAGATCTTGTGAAATGTTATATTTTTTCCAAAGACTAATGCGATATGTGTTAAACCAACCTATAGATATAGTTCCATTGCAAGTACGTAATTTTAATTATCAAACAATGGTTTCAAGAACGAAAAACTTTTCTCGTTAAGGTGGCCTCTATATCATTAGCTGTTGTCGGGAGTCAAGGATCCACCTTTCTTTTGGCTCATCATTGCGTAAAACTATGTTACGTCATGCAAACAGTAGAACAAATAGCTGTGAAATAGCAGTGTCACTAGTTGTGAAAAATACTTTAAGTTTATACATTTACTTAACCAATAGCACTTTTGAATTATGCGCTCAGTGTCCTGTTATTCGGACTGTATTATCGGCATCAGAATCTGAAGCTCCTTGAGTGAGACAGAACTAATATTACTAACATATTTTATGTTTTTCTGCTACGTTAATAATCAGAAAGCAGAAAGTGCTTCATACTACGTTTACTCACAATTATGTTAATAGAAACCTATTTTTATCTTTTCTTTCAGATAAAATTATCTAACTATTCACTGTTTAAATTAAGTACTTTCGATAACTGGGTCTAGGTGGTTTCTAAACACTGTTTTTCTAGCCTCCTTCCACCAATTTCTTTTTCAATTAAATATTGAAGTATTTATTTCTACATTGTTTCGATCTCGACTACATACTCCTCCTCTGGGCTATGTCATTGTGAAAACTTGATTAAAGGCCATTAGGACATCGTATACTGAAGAGTAGCTATGTGATTATTGATATCAAATCGCCATAATCTTAATTTGCTTGTAACGCAGCACGGCTCGATCATAAAGAAAGTTGTTACGAATTTGAAGATGGTATCTGTTCTTTCGGCCATGCCGAAAGGACAGATACCATCTTCATATAGATAAGGCTTCTTCAGTGCGGAAGCACTCACATTGTCCGAACTGTTATGGGAATCGGTAGATTGACTGCCGCGAGTAATGAGTATAGTGGGCAAGGGCACTACAAATGCAGTGTGTGGACAGAAAGTTGGAAGTGTCGGTCTCACGGGGAGCGTGCCAGAGATAAGTCCCTGCCGTCGCACAGTCCTTTGTTTCCTCGATGGCTCAGTCAGATAGAGCGTCTGCCACGGAAGCAGTCCCGGTTGGGGCCCCATTTTCAACTGTCCCCATTGATATTTATCAATGCCTGCAAGCAGCTAAAGGTATGGATTTCATTGTAATTTCAAAACATTTGTTGGTTACCAGTTTCGTTTCAAGTAATGGTCATCTTCAAACCTTCGAACAACTACTGCAAAAATTATATTGTCTGTGGGTACAGTTAATTGCGCAGGATGTGTAGTTAGACTGGTTAAAGAGGTATAATTGTTTATTACTAACCTCGCCGGCAAATACTGCAAAAGAAATTTTATGCTGTTGGAGACTTAACCTTTTACTTTTTAACGTACGTTCTGGTACTTCTGCTGATAGAACGGCTACTGATGGAAGATATTGGTCTGAAGCACCTCGCGCCTTGATACTTGAAAATACCGTTGGTGCACACACCGAATGATGTACTTGTTTGGCCCTGCGTAGTTGGCTTGGTTTGGTTTGTGGGATTGAAGGGACCAGATTGCTACGGTCTTCGGTCCCTCCTGCGTAGTTCCTCAGGAAACATTTCCTTGCATGTTCTCCCGGAGGGGTGACAAACCGTATCACTGTCCCGACGGAAGTGGGAAAAGGAATAAATGCGGCGAGGGAGAGCAGAGTGTGACGCCATTTGGGGCATACGTCAGTTAGGTGGGAAGGCAGTTTCCCTAAAGAACTTATTGATCCGGTCTAAGAGGCGGGACCACGGAGTGCTTTCTCACATGGGCTCGCAAACATGGAGGAGGCGACACAATGGCTGTCGGAACTGCTTTTAGCCTTTACCGCCTCCACCCGGTTCGGACTCGCTTCGGCCGCTCGCATTTCTAGCGAAGTGAAAAATATTCTGCACCCGCTTTTCCGTGGAAACAATCTCGCACACATTCGTCGCTACGTCCTTAGAGAGATCGACAGTCTTTAGATTCTTGCTCACATATTCACTATGAATTCCGACGAGCTATGTGTGGTATCTGATTGTTCGATTTTGAAAATCATTTGGAAACAGTCAAAGGAATTTATTTACTTTTTTCATTAAGTTTTAGAGATTCATTAGCTAAACAAACACTGCCTAATATGATACATTTGTCGACAACATATTAAATTCAATCTGGCTGACGCCTAAACTGACCAATCCCGACAAACTTAACGAAAGCGCAATGCCCACCAGCCGTCACTGGAACGAACTGTTTTGAAAGATCATTCCTTTATTTTCATTGGCATAGCTTCGTTACATGGAGGGCAAGATGTATTAATTACAATTAGCCAACATTCCTAGACGCAACATCTACTTTGCAACATTTCAGGGTCTGCCAAGAACTTTCGCTGAAACTTGTCGAGAGAGGACTGGGACATTTTGACAGTATTTTGTGCTTATTTCTGTGTTCCAGATACAAATAATTGAGGTTAGCTTTTACACCCGTGTATGTGGTGTATGTGCTAAAGTGTGTGAAATACCATTTAGATACGTTAATTAAGCCGCATATATCACAGATCATCCATCATGCACACAAACATCGGTTCGTCTGTGTCATTAGATTTCCAGTGTAGACTGACGTGGCATTATAGAATTCTACGATCCTTATAGTCAGTTCCAGATAACTTGGATGTTGGGTAAATAAACTCCCAGCTGTGAAAACGTTGGATTGGGAAATAGTTGTAAAACAAAATTTATCAGTTGGGACTTTTGTCAAAGGTAGCCCATCTTGGAATAATGAGACATTGATGGATTTCTAGTGTAACATTTTCCTTTTGAGTATCTTCCAAAAACCTAGGATAAAGATAGGTAGTGTAATAGAACGAATGGAGGGCACATTATTAACTCTTTATTTCACTTTTTTGACCTAGTCAACAAATATTACGCCAGAAATACACACAACATCTCACATGATATGGGCAACCTTAATATTTCTTCCCCGCTCCTCCTACGTTGGTCTTGCCATTTCTCGCACATCACTGGCACACTTTTGGAAAGCATTTCGATCCACATAGCAACAATCGTTATATCATAGCAGCTTATTCGTATATTCAAAAACAATTCTAGTAAAATATTACATCTTACAATACATTTTAAATAATCATACCATCATCAATATATTTCTTTCGATAGAAAAATCACTATTTGTCATACGACAGACTACTCGCCATTCTGTTTGTGTAAACTGTTGTTTCATCCCACACCGTCTGTGAATTATTGAGGCTGCCCATCCTAGTAATGTATGCAGTATATTTGCAATAGCTTTCATGTCTGTAGCGACACTGACAACGGGACATTATAGTCAAAATGCAACTCTACAACTGTTTCGTGGTGTGAGTTTAATTTACTTATGTAGGGTCTAGGCAGTTTCAGAACATTGGACAGGAAAGGATTCTAAGCCAATTGTTTTAAGCCCGTTTTATACCACTCCACGAAGGATATATTTCATCTTCACACCCTGCTGCGACCCTTAACGGCGCATTTCTTTTTACGTTACTCCATTGTTATGGAATCTGTTCTCGCAATGACCTTTTGAATAGTCAAGGACTGCTGAACTAAATAACAAGGCGAGCTGCGAAGAGAATTTTTGGGAGAGGACTATTCAGTTCTGTCATTTGTCTTGCAACCAAAGAAGATTTTAAAAAATTTAAATCTCTGACGATCATCACTTTTCAGTTACGCTTAGGGTAAGGGTTGTCTTTCACTTTATTTTGAACTTCTAAGGAACATTGGAGAATGACGGGATTCATAACATTACCTCAGACACTGGTATTCTGACACATAAGCAAAACGACGCCTCTAAGATTTAAGTAACTACGTTGTGAATTGTCCCTGTAGTAGATAGTATTTGCAGTCTTTTGCAAAAACTAAGAAAAACAGGCTTCCTAGAAAACTTTAGTTTCTTCTCTGTAAACGTCCGCAAAATTTCAAAAAATGAGACTAGTGTTTATGGATAAATTTAAAAAAACCTAACTGATATTCTCGAAACCGCTCAGTTACGGGTTGAAATCAGAAACAAAACTGAACAATAGTGCCATGTTGTCGAGTTGTAACTTTTCACAGAAAATGATAAAAGCTTAATTTTGATAGAAATACCACAAAGGCAAATGAGTCAGTTAGTTTCAATATTTATTTAGCGATCGCATTGATCCGTACATGGATTAATCTGCAATATTCAAAATGAATGTTGCTAACAGCAAGGAACTTCACCTTACACTAGCAGCAAGTGCAATATTCCTCCATTAATGAAACGAATTTCTCTTAGGATGATCCCTGCCCGAAGACAGCAGCCACTTATTCTCTTTACTATACAAAAAGGAACATTCGTACTGCATTTTTTCTGACAGTTCAATCAGAAGTCAGGCGAACGACGCGAACTATGGTTAAGGCCTCTCATGCGGCAGAATAAGGCTTCAAATCGCCTTTGAGCTATCCAGATTTACGCTTTTCAAACTCAGTGCAGATAATGGCCAGAGTATGAAGGCCACCACGGATTCGCAGGTTAACAATTCCGTGATCTGATCTTCGGTTCCGACTCGTTGATGGGACATTAGAATCTACAGACGTGACTAAATTATTAAAATTAAGTTGGATTTTCATAATTTATTGACGTAACTATGTGTTACATGGACAGTTGATTAAAATTTATTTTCCAATACTCTGTATGCCCCCTTTAGACTGAATGAGAGACCGGATTCATCTTGACATTCCATTTATTAGGGTTTAGCAGGTATTTTTGACCTCATAATCCTCAAACCAGATTTGAATGAGTTTAGAAACAAGCAGAACACTTGTCATTTTGGTGTGTCTCACCTTGTTCTTGACGACATCCAAAAGCCCATAAATTTCATTAGTGTCTTTGCTCTTTCCTCTATTTCTAGGGCAATCAACTACATCTGTGCCGTTCTGGCACAACAAAAGGAAATCCAGAGTTCTTTTTATCCATGACAAGGAGCACTTTTTTTCTGAGTCATCAGTCTCCTGACTGGTTTGATGGGGTCCGCCACGAATTCCTCTCCTGTGCCAACCTCTTCATCTCAGAGTAGCACTTGCATCCTACGTCCTCAGTTATTTACTGGATGTATTTCAGTCTCTGTCTTCCTCTGCAGGTTTTACTTTCTACAGCTCCCTCTAGTACTATGGAAGTCATTCCCTGAGGTCTCAACATATGTTCTGTCATCCAGTCCCTTCGGCTTGTCAGTGCTTTCCACATTTTCCTTTCCTTCTCCGACTCTACGCAGAACCACCTCATTCCTTACCTTATCAATCCACCTAATTTTCAACATTCGTCTGTAGCACCATATCACAAATGCTTCGATTTTCTTCTGTTCCGGTTTTCCCACAGGCCACGTTTCACTACCACACAATGCTGTGCTCTCAGAAATTTCTTCCTTACGTTAAGGTCTATGTTTGATGGTACTAGACTTCGCTTGGCCAGGAATTCTCTTTTTGCCAGTGCTAGTCTACGTTTGATGTCCTCCTTGCTCCGTGCGTCATTGGATATTACGCTTCCTAGGTAGTAGAATTCCTCAACTTCATCTGCTTCGTGACCATCAATCCTGATGTTGAGATTTTCGCTGTTCTCATTTCTGCTGCTTCTCATTACTTTCGTCCTTCTTCGATTTACTCTCAGTCCATATTCTGTCCTCATTAGATTGTCCATCCCATTCAGCATATCACGTAATTCTTCTTCACTTTCACTCAGGATAGCAAAGATATCAGTGGCTCGTATCATTGATATCCTTTCACCTTGAATTTTAATCCCACTCCTGCATTCCTTTTATTTCCATCATTGCTTCTTTGGTATACAGATTGAACAGTAGGGGTGAAAGACTACATCCCTGTCTTACACTCTTTTCAATTCCAGCACTTCGTTCTTGGTCACCCACTCTTATTCTTCCCTTTTGGCTTTGGTACATCTTGTATGTTATCCGTCTCTCCCTATGGCTTACCTTTGTTTTTCTCAAAATTTCGAACACCTTGCACCATTTTACATTGTCGAACGCTTTTTCCAGGTCGACAAATCCGTGTCTTGATTTTTCTCTGAGCTTGCTTCCATTATCAACCGCAACGTCAGAACTGCCTCTCTGGTGTCTTTACAAAGCCTAAAGCCAAACTGATCGTCACCTAACACATCCTCATTTTTCTTTTCTATTCTTCTGTATATTATCCTTGTCAGCAACTTGGATCCATAAGCTGTTAAGCTGATTGGACGATAATTCTCGCACTTGTCAGCTCTTGCAGTCTTCAGAATTGTGTGGATGATATTTTTCAGAAAGTCAGATGGTATGTCACCAGACTCGTACATTCTACACACCAACGTGAATAGTCGTTTTGTTGCCACTCCCCCCATTGATTTTAGAAATTCTGATGGAATGTTATCTGTCTCTTCTGCCTCATTTGATCTTAAGTCCTCCAAAGCTCTTTGAAATTCTGATCCTAATGCTGGCTCTCCCATCTCTTCTAAATCGACTCCTGTTTCTTCTTCCATCACATCAGACAAATCTTCCCTCTCATAGAGGCTTTCAATGTACTCTTTCCACTATCCGCTGTCTCCTCTGCATTTAACAGGGGCATTCCCGTTGCACTTTTAATGTTGCTACCTTTGCTTTTAATTTGACTGAAGATTGTTTTGACTTACCCACCCAGCATAAAAATGCAGTCCTATCCCCCATACCACGGATCCGTTTGGAGCATCAGTATTGCTTTTAGCAGTTTTGAGTGCTGATCGTCTCTCATAGTCCCCGCCAAAATGTAAATTCCCGCCACAACCATGCCATAATTTAACATTCCACACCATAATAGCACGGGTGTTTCACGGTTTGCTTTATGTAGCAGCCATCGAATCACTGTCGCAACCTTCGTCTCATATTTTGGTTGGTCTCTTCCGCACCTGAGCAGGTACTTTCATCGCTGAAGCACACTTGATGAACGAAACAAAGCGTGCGCATTGCAATGTTGCCAAACGCAAAATATTTTAAAAGCTTTATTTTTGTGCGGGGTACAGAGCCCCAGAGTGTTTTGAGAATGAAAACGTGGTGCAAGTACGCTATATTCTTCTTATCATCTGTGCGATCGGCTAATTTCGAACTTGGACCATTTTAATGCTTCCAGCTTCATTTTACGTTGTAATACATCGCTGGAACATGTGGACAGGAATACAGCTGCTTGTGTTAGCTAATAAAAGTAACCGTGTACAATGTGGAATTGTTTTTGGGCGACAAACGCACAGAAGCAAGACGTATTCCTGTCCACACGTACCAGCGATATAGTATAGTGTAAAATGAAGCTGGAAGCTTCAAATACGTGCTTAAAAATGGCCCAAGGTTGAAACTGGCCGATCGCACAGACAATAAAAAGGATACAGCCTACTTGGACCGTATTTTCATTCTCAAAAGTACAAAATATATCATACACCAATATGACCATCCGAATCAGTCAACCAGTGAACTGCTTAAAAACATATTCAGTCATTTTAAGCATCTTTTAGCTTAAATTTAAATTTGTTCTAATAATTTTGCGACGTCTGTAGGCTTCCACTGGTTCGGTGGACAAAATCGTCTGTTGGGAGAGTATTCCATCTGACCACTAAAATTACACAGGTAATGAACTCACACTCAAGTGTACAGGGTTTCACGATCAACTACGAGAACACTAGCGGAAGTTGTTTGTGAACTGCCATCAGCATCTCATGCTTCAGATACCGCAAACACAGTCTCCACACTGAAGAGTCTGCACCCGCTGGTGGCGTAGTTGGAGCTGCATTGATCAAAAAGAAAAAGTAACTGCAAAATTGAATAGCCGTACACTCGAAAACGAAAAGTTACGTATAGAATTTCGATTTTTTTATTGCTTTTGTCTTTTAGTCTGTCAGTACATCGCAATTTTGTTGGGTTAAACAGAGCCTCATAACCATCAAATCTAATAACATATTAGCGCTATAAAGGCGTTATTCCCGTGCTGTGTAACACGTATGTTTCTCATTGCCGTCTAGTTATGACTTCGTTGGTTCCAGAAACATGAAAGCATACAACATAGTGCGAGTGTGTACTTTTACTTCTCCGATTACGTAGAACATTCTAATACGCTTGTTTCAAAACTCTGAGCTCTGTAGCACTATTTTCTAACGGAAAAAGAAGAACAAAAAGGAACGCTTACAGCCCAACAGCGCATCCTTAGAGCACTGACAACACAGAAGAGAGGAGATTTCTGGTGCCAGCGAAAAGACTGTACCAGTTAACTTAGACTGCAAGCTAATGCGAACAATCTAAATACAGTAGTTGGTGTTGTTAAGCTAATACACGAGGTGAAAGGCGTTCAATTCTAAACCCGGTGACAGCGCTAACGGAACGCCAGCCCGATTGGGCCGTGCCCCGTTCGCGTTCGCGAATATCCAGGGAAAGATTTTGTAAACGTTACTGTCCTCCTTCTGTCTGTCTCTCTCTCACACTCTCTATCTCTCTCTCTCTCTCTCTCTCTCTCTCTGTCGATCTGTAATGATAATAATTGCTGTTATTAATATTATTATTATGATTAACAACTGTTAACAAAAGAAAGTGTCTTCTTACCTGCACAAAAAAATACAGTATAGTTGTGATTTAGACAAGCACAGAGTTACCTGTAGTATCTTGCTTACTACTAGTTAAACTTGACACCTGGCAATATTTTTATATGACTGTTGTAGAAATAATTTTCTATTTACATTGCTCTGTATGTATGTTATATAAAGTGTAAGAATAGTGATAAAGTATAAATTTTGTAGTATTCCAAATGTATCACCAATAACCCGTTTCGAATGTATTGTCCAAAATGAAAGCAACATCGTTTAAAAAAATAGTTTTAGTAATTAGATCTTTAGAGTCCTCAATTACTTTGACTGAGAAACCTGTCTTTTTTACTGCTGAATTACTTAAGAAACGATAACCTCCAATAAAACAGAGATGAAATGTTGTAATTCTGCATAGCCGGCATGATTCAATGAGAAATCTGAAGATAAATCTCGATATTTCTCTGATGCTTGGGGATAATTATTTATTTATCCTAATATAATCTATAGGAGCAAAGATAATGGCTAAATTTTCATTTCTTATCACGGAAGACGAACATTATCTCCAAATCCTAAACACTGAACCTCCAATATATATATACATACATATAACTTGCAAAAAAAGTTCGCAAAACTGTAGATTTACTTTTTTTTCTTTAATGTAAATCTTCGCCTAGTCTGTCCAGTGCAAATGCCTTTTTTTCTGCAAACTGTGCAACTGCTGCTATATAGATCCATGTGAACTGGTTAATACTTCTCCAACCATGGTCTCATTCTATAATTTTACCTCCCTTTATTAAAGCACTGAAATGAATAGAGAACATGCACTTAAACTGTTTGCCCTTTTTTGGTTTTTCACATTTTAAATGACAGATCTATTACAAACCAAGTCTTCCTAAATGTAAAGAAAAGCTACATTTTTAGTAAATTGAGACTTTTTCTTGTCTAACACATATGAAACGTCGTTATTGATATCAGATTACATTAAAACATTCAAAAACAGAATTTGTATCTATCACTAGTTATTTTTAGGAAGTTATTTATGGAGATTGAATTCACTGGAAATCTTGAGATTTGCAGTCAAACGTCCCACTGAAGACCGGCAGAGCTCAAGCGTCTATTCCCTGCTCATTTATTGTTGTCTTTATGATAATTTATAGCCACAGCGAAAGCACTGTTGATATCCAGAAAACATGAAAGTCCTCTCCTCACCTGTCCTGGAAATGACGGCAAGAGCGAGTTTAAGATCTGTATCTCAACGATAACGGAAACTTCCTCCTCAAGATAGACATTACTCGTTCAGATTACTGATTATACCAACCATGCCACTACAGACTGCCCTTTACTTCCCAGTATCAGTGTCTGAGCATGAAATCAGTAGGCAGAAAGTGATAAGATTTGTTACAGCTATATTTCTTTCACAGAACAAAACTTTATCTGATGTTTAATATGACTAGAACTTGGGTCTACAATAAATTTACGCTACATGTTGTGAATGATGAGCTTAGTACTTTTACATCGCCTTCAAGATTTATTGGATGGTCAAAGGTGTACAAAAATAGACAGACCTCTGTAGCATCTTTCTGCCTGCGTTAATGAAGTACTTGGAGACCATGCATGAGCAGTGATTTCTAATCACCAGTGAAAAGCAACAGGCCACAGAGAAGATTTATGTAGATGGCAAATCTTTCTGTCTATGTAAGACACACATAGCAACTATTCCTATGTCTTCCTATTCTAAATTTTCCTTTTAGTACTTCGTTTGGTATCTTCAGCAACTATTAATTTCCTTCAACAATTTAGTCTTTACTTTAGGTGAAACAAACTGTGGTGTCCTATGTGACGAAAATGTTTTGTGTACCAGAGCGTAATAGTTTAGTGTGCTTAACACAAGACACAAATTCCAAGTTAGAAGCAAGTAGTATAATATTCTTTTACTTAACGTTAACACTGCAAATAAGACAAGCATCGTCAAATTTCTGTTTCAAATTTAGTCATATATCTGCCTTGAGTCTGGAAATCTTTTGCTGTAGGTTAACTACTAACCAAAGGATACTAAACTAAATAACACTTAATCAGATAACACTCCTCACACATTACTGCTCGGATGTGTATATATATTTATATATGTAACTCTTATAGCATAATAAGTTGTTGCATCTCTTGTAAGTAACAACAGACATTTCAGAAATGACAGCTCCTTTTTTCTGTTACACTGTGTCACCCATTGAGGTCATTATTGGCAGAATTGTCATCATAAGATAGACAACATGGTCTCCACCATCTAAAGATAATGAATACACTTGTGCAACTAACAGTTCGTATCCAATATAATTCACTTGTCCAAAATCCACTTCACTTTTATCATCTACGACAAAGGTAGCATAAATGAAGCAAGTTTCCATTTGGGCAGAACGAAAACTAAAATCGTAAATCAATATTTTAAAATTATTTTAATTCGTTATTCCTTATTAAAACTGAGGAAAGAAGTAATATTTACTCTTAATCAGTTTCCACCCACCAGGCTCAGTAATCTACAGAACATTTCCACATCATATCATTAAAAATTAATGAAGCCACATTCAGGACTGAGGCTTCAGGTACACAACAGAGCCACCTCTGTGGGTATAAACTAAAAAAGAAGTATTATCCTACGTGATGCTCAACAAGGTCAGAAGTTACAAAAGTAAACTGTAGTCATGTATCTACCTGTAACCTTTAATTACTTATAAGTCAAACCGTCTGTTTGGTAGACATGTCAAATATTTAAGAAGTTCTTTCACATCCCTCTGTTTCTTATGATTTAATACGTGGAACCTGTGGCAACAAACATCACCTGGTGCTGCTGTAACTTCCATAATAATTTATAAACACTTTTATAAATAACTGCTATATCACAAACCTTACCAACCCTTTCCTCTTCCATGACAATTTCCTAATTGAGATGATATCTTACACTTAACTTCAGTTGCTGTCTAAGACAACAAAAAAAGATGGTGGACTTTTTTCAGGTATACATTACTTAAATGCTGTAAATTTCATGGAAGTCCTGACTTTTTTATTGACTGTTTAGCAACAGAGTTATTGAAACTATTCAATATGAATTAGTGCATCAATGATGATACTTGAATCTATTATAGTTATGTGATAAATGTGTTCCTCAATTACTCATGTTTGTAATGATAGCCACTTTATATATTTTTGATCTATATTCATGTTATAAACTTGAAAGTGATGTGTAATATTTAATTCACAGTCTCTAATTTCAAGAATAAAACTACAAGCATAATCGTAAACTCTTTATTGTTGGAAGAAAGAACACTTGTTACTTGAAAATGATATCTAAAATATTTTCATCAAATTTGATGTTAAACTTTATAGAAAATTATACATATGATGTGTTCAGATAAAGCTTGATCATAGGATTACATTGACTGTGAAAACTTAGGTACTGAATAAATGTCATAGGTTAAATTGATTATCTGCACAATGGTTGTGGGGTATTACATTTTGCTGTTGAATAATTTCGTCGTTGTTATTTCAAAAAAAAATAATAAAATTTTAAAAGTCTTTGTAAAATGTAACATGATAAATAAACAATCATACCACTACTCTGACTCTAGACCTATTATTTCAAAGCCAGTTTTAATGTGTAATCTGTATAATTTAAAATTATGTCATTCTTCATCTATTAAGATTTTAAACCTCAGTGTATATTTATACTGTAATTATTCTGTATAACAGAAATCATTGCATACATCCCAAATAGTTTCTATTACAAATTATTGTATCATAATAAGACAAAAACAATTATGGCTAGTAAAAACAAACATTACAATCAGCTTATCATCAAATAAACAATGTAGAAACTATGGGCCAAGAGGGAACTGATACTAGAAAATGAGGCAATAAATACTAGAAAATGTTAAAAGAGCACAAACTTTGGGGCAGTAGGTGATGTTCCTTGTTAATGCAAAGGACATTTAGGAATCATTTTGATACAACAAATATCAAGTTAAATGGTGAGACATATAAATGATAAGACATCTATTCCTGAATTATTGTACACCACCATGATCATCTTAATTTATATTATCATTTTTATGGGGTATTATTTAACTCACACATTATACCACACTCAGAGAGTATTTCTTAAGTAAGAGATTACCACATCTACATATAAACCTTACACACACACACACACACACACACAAATATATATATATATATATATATATATATATATATATATATATGAGGATAAAGTATGTCCTGACAAGATGGTGTAACAGTTTTGTTTTGGTAAGTATTGTTACACACTTTCATAATCATAAACCTTATATTAACTGTCTTCAATTCATAGCTGAAAGAAGTAAGTCATAAATTATTCTTGAGTTTTGAATCCAGAGGTGTTTCTGTCAGATATGAATATCGGAAAGCATAATCAATAAGTATTCTAGACATATTCTGTTAGTCAAAGTACCCAATCGGTTGCCTATAACAAAACGAAAAAATATATAAAATTCACATTGTTGACCAGATTGTCATTACACTAGAATACCAGTTCTGGCATAACTTTGTGGATGGAACAATAAACAGTAATGAAGGTATCTTGAAATTTTTCTATGGATTCAAATGCTGCAACAAACAGATACTTGGTACTGTAAGCCGTACTCTACTATGTAAGTGCGGACATTAATGCAGCTGACAAGTTATTGTATTGCTATCTCTATCATAATTACGAAATGAGAAAGCCACAGATAATGTACGAGCAACAAGAAAACTAGAGCAGCAAGCAAGCAGCCTGTGACTACTAAGTGAAAATAATACATGAGAGAATTCAACACAAGGTAAGCCCATAATATCCTCAGCTCTGTTTAAAACATAAAAGGTAAGTTCATAACATCCTCAGACTTGCTAAAACATATGTCCAACAAAGAACATATGAACTGAAAGTAATAACGACAACTGCAATACAATTTCCAGAGCTACAGGCACCAGTGTCATGATTGTTACTCTTGTTCCAGAATAAAAAACTTTCAAAGGGATAAATATATATGTAGCACAATATTCGACTTGTGGTACAAGTAAACAAACAAAAAATAATTGGAAGTTGCAGATACGTGAATTATGATCACTCAAACATCAAAATACCCTCAACCATAGCTAATGTAAACTTTTGCAAATGCTTTCAACTTGTGGGCAGCTGGCTTGAATCCCAGGAGCGGATGAAATTTTCATCCTTAGTATTTGGCAAGAAAGGAGAAGGCAGATGGCGGCTTCCTTTGCCTCGAGGTCTTTGGTTAATTCCCAAATCTTTTAACAGTGTCTCATGGAGTAACCGCATGTAACACTGTTGATGGTGACCGATCCATCATATGGATATGTTACGTTTGGTGGAATCCTTGATGCCATAGGAGAGAGAAGAGCAGTGTGCCGGCACTGGATTTACTGTCTCAGTACTATACTGTATAATCGCCCATCACAGTCATTTACACAATACATATAAACACTTCACACTTCTTCACATGCCAGAGGAAGGCAAACCACCTCCACTAAGACCATATCCAGAACGCAAATTCTGGATTACTGCTTTGGCCCCCAACACTCGTTTCTTCAATATGGGACTGTTTTTACTTGAAACACAAAGATGAGGAACTGTGCAATAGAGAAAAAATATTTACTATGGAGAATGTCCTGTTATACGTGTTCTACAAACGAATGCTTTCTTCCAACAAATTAGATAATTTTCAGGTGTAAGGAGTTGTGTATGAGATGTAAGTTTGAAAGAGGAATCTGAAATTGTTAATTTGAAGCAGTCTACAACGACGAAGTGGATCGTACATAGGTGACAACACAAAATGCGAAGCAATAAGAACTCGGAAAGTGGTGCCGCATCCGTAACAGCATGACCATTGTAGGCTAAGACTACGTCACATCCTGCATCACAGGACATTGATAGAAAACATGGGGTTGTACCGTGTTACTAAATTGTCGCCATAATTCGTCTGATAAGTTTCTATTAAATGATTTTTCTTTCAGCTAATTAAATATTTGTTGCACACTGTACTTAACTGCACATAAATGGGCAGACTGTTCCATTTTACAGCTGGATGCCATGCAAGTAAGCAGGAGGCTTACTCATATTCACAAAAACCTGTTTTCTGTAGTATTGCTGACCCATTTTTCCTGCATCACTCTCGAGGTTAAGTATTCGTTCATGTACTGCGTACTATTATAAGATACGCTGGCCCTTTTTGCTCTCCTTTCCATTGGATATTTGAAAGCGCTTGGTGTGCGATTACTTCACAGATGTTATTTCTTGACATTGTTAGTGGGAAGATACGCGATCTGTTGATATAAAACATGTGTGGTGTGAGTTAACGAGCATTTCGCTCTCATTTGAGTATATGGCCGAAAGAGTCAGCCTTCAGCAACTGTGAAACGAACCCTGTCGTCCGGGACCAAGTGCCTCAAAGGGCACAAATTTACCACGAGATGGGGGAAACTCACAAGCGTCTATTGTCTATTGAGGCCTAAGCGCTGTAGTGTGTGAGTGAGACAGTCGAGAACATACGTCATAGGGAAACCCAGTAGAAACCATTTGTGGCGAAGGAGACGTAGCAGTGTTAAATATGGGCGACCTAACATCGGCCATAAAGGGGAACATTTATGAAAACTATTTAATTCTGAAGTAATGCAGAGAATGAAGCCACAGTAATTTTAAAATGCTATCCTCCATAAATTTTCATGGTGATCCCAATAAAACATGAATATTGATCGTATCTATAATATTTAGGATTTATTGTCAAAGTGAAATTCACAAATTTTGTAATAAAGATCTGAATGCTAAAATCTGAACGCTTTGGTCGATCTTAACGATCGACATTTCACATAGAAGCACATCATTAAAATGACAAACCTTGCAAATATCAACTCTGTAACTTTATTTGTTTAAAAACTACAGTATACTTAAATTATCAGTAGTTACAGTTAGGCATCAGATCATCATTTCCGTCACACAAAACACATTGAACGATAACAGCATGACACCTTATTGAATCATTAGGAAATAGAAAATTTGTTGCAAAGTTTTGTGAGTAATCGTTACCTTTGTTCTTTATTTATTTATCGGAAAGCACATTGGTGCAAGGCTACTGGCCGTGACATTCAAAGTTAAGAAGGAAATCGTGTTGGTTTTATGTAAAGGAATTTAACAATGGATATTATTGTTACTTAACTTAGAACGTGAAAGTGGTCACGCTTTGATTATTTAAATATGTTAAAACGTTAAGTAATGTAGAATATGCTACAGCCAGTCAGATGAACGGCTTCAGAATGGGAACTGCACTAGTCAGTTGAGCGAAGATGTTTGGCGCGCGGGAAACGCAGTCGGAGACGGGCAAAGGGCAGTACTGGCCGAGGCACCAAAGGGTGCAGTTCGGATGGAGACGCGAAAACGGACAGTTCTGGTGGAGACACCAAAGGAGACAGTGCTGGAGGAGATGCGAATGCGGACAGTTCGGCTGGAGACACCAAAGGGTACAGTTCGGATGCAGATGCGAAAGCGGTCGGTCGGTCTTAAGGCAGCTAGGAAGGACTTGTAATTTCGCGTTGTGTGCCGTCGCAGGACTTAGTCTTTGAGCGGTGAGCAGCCCTGCGCCTGGTGTGAACTCTTTAACTTTTCTCATAGTTAACAAGGTGGACTTTGAGGTTCGCCGATGACATTGTAATTCTGTCAGAGACAGCAAAGGACTTGGAAGAGCAGTTGAATGGAATGGACTGTGTCTTGAAAGGAGGATATAAGATGAACATCAACAAAAGCAAAACGAGGATAATGGATTGTAGTCAAATTAAATCGGGGGATGCTGAGGGAATTAGATTAGGAAATGAGACACTTAAAGTAGTAAAGGAGTTTTGCTATTTAGGGAGTAAAATAACTGATGATGGTCGAAGTAGAGAGGATATAAAATGTAGACTGGCAATGGCAAGGAAAACGTTTCTGAGGAAGAGAAATTTGTTAACATCGAGTATAGATTTAAGTGTCAGGAAGTCGTTTCTGAAAGTATTTGTATGGAGTGTAGCCATGTATGGAAGTGAAACATGGACGATAACTAGTATGGACAAGAAGAGAATAGAAGCTTTCGAAATGTGGTGCTACAGAAGAATGCTGAAGATAAGGTGGGTAGATCACATAACTAATGAGAAGGTATTGAATAGGATTGGGGAGAAGAGAAGTTTGTGGCACAACTTGACTAGAAGAAGGGATCGGTTGGTACGACATGTTTTGAGGCATCAATGGATCACAAATTTAGCATTGGAGGGCAGCGTGGAGGGTAAAAATCGTAGAGGGAGACCAAGAGATGAATACACTAAGCAGATTCTGAAGGATGTAGGTTGCAGTAGGTACTGGGAGATGAAGAAGCTTGCACAGGATAAAGTAGCATGGAGAGCTGCATCAAACCAGTCTCAGGACTGAAGACCACAACAACAACTAGGTGGAGAATCCAGCTTGTAATTTGCAATCAGATTGTGACTGATCGAAACGTGTCAAATACATATGCGCTCGACTGTAACAGTAACTCTAAATACGACCACTTTCGCTATTAGTTTGCTTCCAGAATAAACATTATTCTAATCAAATCACCACTGTGTCGCCTACATCATTTATGGGTCATTAATTTAGCTCCCGATACTATTATTACTGTTGTTATATGTTATGTTACCTTCGTATTTCGCAAACTTGCCATCAGCCAGAAAATTTAACCATAGGGTCACAAGTGTCTAATTTAGGGCGTTAATGCGACACGTGCGGTTCAACCCGTAGACGAGTTTGAGCTAAGATATTTCGACGAAGAGGAACCGCATGTGAGCCCGAGTATCTATGGGATGTTAGTTCGCTGTGGGGAAGAGAACCTAAGTCAAGTTCACAAATTTTCTTTACTACCTACCCGATTTGGCTTATTACTGATCCATCTTCAGATCAATCTACATTATTGTACAGTGTGCGTCACTCATTAGACATCGTTGTATATTTTGTAGCTAAGTCACTCTAAAATGAAAATCGTTATTGGTCACCTCAGAAACATTAAACAAGTGCTGTTACGAGGCGTGTTTTTTAAGTAAGTACCGTTTTGCCACGCCGCTGCCTCCGATAATCGAGAGTCCCGCCGACTGTGAAGTATGGGCTGTTATAAGATTTCTTAGTGCTAAAGGCCTAAAAGCGATCGATATTCATCGTTAGATCTGTGCAGTTTACGGAGGAAACATTATGAGTGATGGAATGGTAAGAAAGTGGGTGAGAGCATTTAAAGATGGCCGCACAAATGTGCATGATGAACAACGGAGTTGACGTCCTTCGGTCGTTAATGAAAGTTTGGTGCAGGAAGTGGACAATAAGGAGAGAGAAAACAGAAGCTTTACGAATTCCTCCTTGCGGGATGACTTTCCTAATGTTTATCGTAGTGTTTTTTATGGCATTGTGACCGAGCAGGTGAATTACCGAAAATTGTGCGCACGTTGAGTACCGAAAATGTTGACGGGTGTTCACAAAAGCAAGCGTTTAGACAGTGCATTGACGTCCCTTGAGCGGTACCACAACGACGGTGATGATTTCTTAAGCCAAATTGTTACGGACAATGAAACATGGGTGACCTACGTCACACCATTATAATCAAAGCAACAGTCCATGGAATGGCAGCATTCAGATTCACCCAGAAAAGTGAAGTTTAAGCAAACAATTTCAGCCTGGAAAATCATGTGCACAGTTTTTTGGGACAGAAAAGAAGTATTGCTTGTGGAATTTCTGCCTCATAGTGAGATAATCAATGCAGCAGCTTACTGTAAGACACTGCACAATCTGTGCCACTCAATTCAGAGCAAAAGACTTGGCAAGTTCAGCAAGGGCATCGTTTTGCTGCTAGACAATGCCCGTCCGCATGTGGCGAGTCAGATCAAAGATCTCATCACATCTTTTCGATGGGAAACTCCAGATCATCCTCCGTACAGCCCTGATCTTGCGCCCAGTGACTACCATCTGTTCCTGCACTTGAAGAAACACCTGGGCGGTCAGCGTCTTCAAGATGATGACGAAAGCAAAACAGTGGTGATGCAGTGGTTAACAAGTCAGGCGGCAGACTTCTATGAGGAGGGTATTCAAAAACTTGTACAACGTTATGACAAGTGCCTCAATATGGACGTAAATTATGTAGAAAAGTAGATTAAGGTACAGGCTTTCATGTAAAAATGAAGTTATTGAGATTTCTTAGCACATCATTTTTTAGTTTCAAAACGTTACTTAAAAAACACGCCTCTTAGAATGCCCATTTCGTCACACATATGTAGAAACGATCGACATTAATGATGATGCATCGCCCATGAGTGGGTGCAAACAATATATTATTTCCTACATTCATATCAAGAACAAGTATGCGTCTGTGTGACAGCTCTCAGGTGGCTGATATGAATATTAGACTGTGGATATTGGAAATGATATCTTGTTTACATCCTCTCATGGGCGATGCAGCTGTCATTACTGTCGACTGTTTCTACAAATATGTGGTAAAATGGACACTGTAACAACATTTGATTAGTGATTAACTTTGTCAATTTACATAACCAGCTACTATTTTCATTTTAGAGCGACTTAGATATACTACGATGCATCAAGAGTGTCACACACTGAACAACACTGTAAATTAATCTGGAGATGACTCAGTAATGAGCCGAAAAGGGTAATCACTAAAGAAAATTTGCGATCTTGACATAGTATTTTTATTCAGACATGTTTTACTTCATATTTATTTTTTGAGTCAGAGTTATAAGCTTATTCGTCCTATATTTTCATATTGTACATCACTAAAAATGTCATGGCATATTTATAGCTACCAATGAGAGCAGCCGCTGCTTCTTTACAAACATGCATGCACGCCTTTCATTATGTGAATTTAATTTCGTGATTGACTCACTATCTTCTGTTTTTAAAAGCTAGTCATGGTGTAACTACAAAACAACCTATGATTTCATACAAATTATTTTATTCATTCTTATTTCAGAAAATCGCGTCAGCGGCATCTATCATCTAGTTTAAAGGGAGTGATATTAAGTTTGAAGTACTTGAAGAACAAATAGTGGGGAGTGAAATAAGTTAGTGGTATGAAACTTCCTGGCAGATTAAAACTGCGTGCCGGACCGAGACTCGAACTTGGGACCTTTGCCTTTCGTGGGCAAGTGCTCTACCATCTGCTAGGTTCGCAGAAGGGCTTCTGTGAAGTTTGTCAGGTAGGATACGAGGTACTGGCAGAATTGTAGCTGTGAGGAGGGTTCGTGAGTCGTGCTTGGGTAGCTCAGGTGGACTACCCTCTGTAATAGAAAACTGAGTGAGTGGATGAACGATGAACTTGAACAAGCGTCACGGGACGCGCTCCTCGAACAAATACAGTGACCAATGACGAATAAAATGAGACTGCCGGCACGGTAGCTCAGCGTGTTCGGTCAGAGAGGCGGTGGCCCCCTGTAATAAAAAAAACTGAATAAGGAATCAACGATCAACTTGAACGGATGTCATGTGACGTCCGCCGAGACCAAACACAACGAACAACACCGTACAAAATGAAGGAAAAAAAAAGGATGGTTGAGCACTTGCTCTCGAAAGGCAAAGGTACCGAGTTCGAGTCTCGGTGCGGCAAACAGTTTTAATCTGCCAGGAAGTTTCATATTAGTACACATTCCACTGCAGAGTGAAAATCTCATTAAAGTTAGTGGTAGTTTAAATTATTGCAGATTCCTTACTTATTTGAGTTTTATTCAGTTAGAATTTAGTGTTGTATACGTTTAAAAAAATCAGGGCAATAGAACAATGAAATGCAAGATCCAGAATGTACGCAATTATGATAATAACAATAATTATATTACTAATAAACATACAACGGAAAAGTACTATATTTTAAAATTTTTAGTCATCGATAAGGAACGGGGAAAGATATCTAATATGGCCTAATAGAAAACTAGTTTCCTAAAAAACGTGGAGGTTCCAAATCAGGGTGAAGGAAATGAAACTTAGTTTTCTTTCAATTAACAGTTTCTCTTACTTCGCAACTCGTTTGATTGAGTTACAGTTGTTGCTACACAGCAAATGCACATTACTTGGAAGTACTGTTACTATTCCATTCATGCCACTTGATTATACTTCCATCGCTTACTAAAGTGTTCCTAAAGTACTCCTACGGTGAAGAAGAGTTTTGCAAAAATGGCTCTGAGCACTATGGGACTTAACATCTGATATCATCAGTCCCCTAGAACTTAAAACTACTTAAACCTAACTAACCTAAGGACATCACACACATCCACGCCCGAAGCAGGTTTCGAACCTGCGACCGTAGCGGTCGCGCGGTTCCAGACTGAAGCGCCTAGAACCGCTCGGTCACACCAGCCGGCAAGAGTTTTGCAGAGTATGGGCTTTCAGTCTTGGATTTATGACACTAAAACCCTCCTATGTTATTGGAAAGCTACCTAAATATAGGGGGCGATCAAAAATTTTTCATTGAGTCCGTTGCTGCAGCATACGTGCGACGGAGCGCGATTCTGATACAGATATACAAGCACCGACATGTAGGCTGAGTGCTAGTGTGGAAACTTTCTCATCGCCTCATATGTTGCTTTTTTTTTCGTCGTCAGTCTTCTGAGTGGTTTGATGCGACCTGTTACATCACTTTCTCTTCTGCGACAACCTCTTCATCTTTGTGTACCAAGTTACGACCAATATCCTTGATTTAATGTTAGGTATATTCCAACATCTGGTCTTTCCCTACAGCTTTTGTCGCCTAAGGCTCCCACTAATACCATCTATTCTTTGATGCTTTAGCACATGTCCTATCACTTTCTCTTTTCCTATAGTTAGGATCAGAGTTGCATATGACTTTCAACGTTACCCAAGGATGTGCTTACAATTTAAACAGTATTCTGCTTTGTGTTCACCGAATGACTGCCCCGTTTCCCAGTTTCTATCATCATCATAATATGTAGTTCTTTGATTTGCCTACTGTATTTCGGAAAGTGTCATTTCTTTTATTACTAGACCTAATCTTCTGGTGGGGATTATTGTTTCAATAGTAATTAAGTGTGATCTTAGAAGCTTCGATATTTACATTAAATATACTACTGGCCATTAAAATTGCTACACCAAGAAGAAATGAAGATGATAAACGGGTATTCATTGGGCAAATATATTATATTAGAACTGACATGTGATTACATTTTCACACAATTTGGGTGCATAGAGCCTGAGAAATCAGTACCCAGAACAACCACCTCAGGCCGTAATAATGGCCTTAATACGCCTGGGAATTGAGTCAAACAGAGCTTGGATGGCGTGTACAGGTACAGCTGCCCATGCAGCTTCAACACGATATCACAGTTCATCAAGAGTACTGACTGGCATATTGTGACGAGCCAGTTGCTCGGCCACCATTGACCAGACGTTTTCAGTTCGTGAGAGATCTGGAGAATGTGCTGGCCAGGGCAGCAGTCGAACATTTTCTGTATCCAGAAAGGCCCATACAGGACCTGCAGCATGCGGTCGTGCATTATCCTGTTGAAATGTAGGGTTTCGCAAGGATCGAATGAAGGGTAGAGCCACGGGTCGTAACACATCTGAAATGTAACGTCCACTGTTCAAAGTGCCGTCAACGCGAACAATAGGTGACCGAGACGTATAACCAATGGCACCCCATGCCATCACGCCGGGTGATACGCCAGTATGGCGATGACGAATATACGCTTTCAATGTGCGTTCACCAAGATGTCGCCAAACACGCATGAGACCATCATGATCCCGCAAACAGAACCCGGATTGATCCGAAAACATGACGGTTTGCCATTCGTGCACCCAAGTTCGTCGTTGAATACACCATCGCAGGCGCTCCTGTCTGTGATGCAGTGTCAAGGATAACCGCAGCCTTGGTCTCCGAGCTGATAGTCCATGCTGCTGCAAACGTCGTCGAACTGTTCGTGCAGATGGTTTTTGTCTTGCAGACGTTCCCATCTGTTGACTCAGGGATCGAGACGTGGCTGCACGATCCGTTACAGCCATGGAGATAAGATGCCTGTCATCTCGACTGCTAGTGATACGAGGCCGTTGGGATCCAGCACGGCGTTCCGTATTACCCTCCTGAACCCACCGATTCCGTATTCTGATAACAGCCATTGGATCTCGACCAACGCGAGGAGCTATGTCCCAATACGATAAACCGCAATCGCGATAGGCTACAATCCGACCTTTAGCAAAGTCGGAAACGTGATGGTACGCATTTCTCCTCCTTACACGAGGCATCACAACAACGTTTCACCAGGCAACGCCGGACAACTGCTCTTTGTGTATGAGAAATCGGTTGGAAACTTTCCTCAAGTGATCATGTTGTACGTGTGGCTACCGCCGCCAACCTTGTGTGAATGCTCTGAAAAGCTAATCATTTGCATATCACAGCATCTTCTTCCAGTCGTTTCAATTTCGCTTCTGCAGCACATCTTCGAGGTGTAGCGATTTTAATGGCCAGTAGTTTATTTTCGCAGTTTCGAATATAGACAACCATCAGCTTTATAACGAAATGACGACAGTGAAAACTTGTGCCAGACCGGGACTCTAACCGAGATTTCCCGCTGATCGGGAGCCGCCGCCTTACCATTTGGCTATCCGAGGACGACTCAGGGATAGACCCAATTATCAGGAAGTCGTCAATCATGTATCTATCGTCAACCATATGTCTACGTCTTGTACTCGTACGTCCATTATGTATATTACCGTACAGGGGACACATTTTAACTTGACAGCGCTTGCCCTGTGTCGGCTGATAAATACGATAGTGCAGTGCATGCATGTGAAAAGAGAGTGGAATAAGAAGAAATTTCAAGAACTAGAAGAATTAAAGGAGCAGAGTGAAATAAGAAAGTTCCAGAATAGATGGGAAAATGATAAGGGAGGAAGAATGGATAGTGGGAAGATGGGCAGAGTATTTCAAAGGTACACTAAGCAACAGCCCAGAAGATGAAGAGACAGCCACGCAGGAGGAAAGAGTGGAGCTGGAAGTAGACAATGAAACCAATGAAGCAAGAAAGCCAACACCACAAGAGGTCTCCCAGGCTGTGCACAAGTCAAAAAACAATCGAGCCCCTGGGGAAGACAGCATAATTGCTGAATTAATATAAACTGGTGGTGAGCCTGTAATGAAGGGATTGCACACAATAATATCAGATACATGGGAAACAGAAACTATGCCAGATAATTGGGAAATTGGAATAATAATCACCATTTATGAGAAAGGGGATAGAACGGTATGTGAAAACTATAGAGGTATAACACTCCTAAGCACAGATTATAAGATCTTCATATGTATATTAAACGAAAGGATACAGAAATGTGCAGAAGGTATACTAGGGGAATATCAGTGTGGCTTTCGACCAGACAGAGGAACAACTGATCAAATATTTGTGATAAGACAAATGATGGAAAAGTTCTATGAATATGATATAGATCTGCATTTCCTATTCATCGACTTGACAGCATAAATCGGCAAGAATTATACAGAGTACTGAAAGAAGTTGGTATATGTGCTAAACTAATAAGACTAATCAGAAAGACAATGAAAAAGACAAGAGAAAAAGTAAAGGTGCTTAGCAGAACAAGTGAAAGCTTTTACTTTAATAAAGGTGTGAAGCAAGGTCATAGTCTCTCCACTGTCCTATTCAATATAGCCCTGCATAGTGTAGTAAATAAAATCAACAAAAGAGGCACCATATTTATGAAAACTAGCCAGATATGTGCATACGCTGATGACATTGCTATAGTAGAAAGAAATACCAATACCTTCCTAGAAACATACCGAGCAATAGAAACAGAAGCCTTAAAAATTGGCCTCATAGTAAATGAAAACAAAACAAAATATATGGTAATGTCACGATCTGAGGCCAGAAGAACCCCTAAAAACCTAAACATCAATGGGAAAAGCTTCAAAGGAGTGTCCTCTTTTAACTACTTGGGAGCCCTAATAACAAAGGATAACAGTATTGGAAAGGCTATAAGGGAAAGAATACAAGCAGAAAACAGAGTTTACTTTGCAAATATGCAAACTTTCAAAAATAGCCTTGTTACAAGAAAAACTAAACTGCTAATATATAATTCCCTAGTCCACCCAGTTATCACATACGGGTCAGAGGTATGGACGTTGACAGAACACGATAAAAATGCACTAAGAATCATTGAGCGGAAAATACTACGCAAAATCTATGGGCCAATAAGGGAGGAAGAAGGCTGGAGAATACGCTACAATGCCGAATTACATGAGTTATACAAGGCAGGGACATCGTAAAATTTGTTAAATCAAAGAGAGTACGATGGCTAGGACACTTGGAGAGATTGGCAGAGGATATTATTCCAAAGAAAATGATGAAAGGTGTGATTCATTCAGCTAGGTGAAAAGGGAGACCTAGAAGAAGATGGATCGACGAGGTAATAATGGATATCACCAGTATGGGAGTCGGGGGTGGAAAAGAGCAGCAAATAACCGAGAAGTGTGGAGGAAGATTGTTGAAGAAGCCAAGGCTCACCAAGGGCTGTAGGGCTACTGAAGAAGAAGTGCATGCATGTCCGACGGAAATTTACATTGTAGTTCGGAATAGCACAGGCCCTGCAATATCGCTTCGATATTTGTCTCTCTTGTTATGGATGTACTAACTGTAAACATTCGTCAATCGTAATCCTTTAATGAGTTGTGAGAAGAGTTACAAAACCTGCTGCTTTAATATCTCTTTATTCGGCTGGTTTTTATTCAGTTTCTTGGGACACATTTACGGCTCCTCTTCGGTGTATCGTTTGTTACAAGTTGTCTTGCAACTCCTAATCGATAACCGCAGTTCTAGACGCAATCCGACGTTCCCGAGTCCCACTAGGAGGTCAATTAAAGGCGACGCCGATCGCGTTACGAGGCTAATGGGCAACCGAACAGCTTCATTATGAAGCGAGCCGGCACTGCCGTGTCCTCCGATAAGGCAATTAACGACGACATGCCCATGTGTATACAGCGAGTACGTCCCCCGCATTGCAGAGTGCCGCGTGTAGTTAGTTATGTCACTGCAAATGGGCTTGACCTAATGAGAAACGCCTCGCTATGTTAACATTCAGTTAGATAACCCGAATAATCGCTCCCAACTTAAAATAATGTTATTTACGGCAATGAAACGATAACCGGGCACCATAAACAGTGCCGAACACGTTCGTATATTGATGTGATTGTGATCTGTTGTCAATATGGGTGGCTGTAGAGAGGGAGGACTATACCGTCACTTAATACGCCGGAGAACATTCGTTATCTGATAATTCTGACTGGAAAGCTACTAGTAGGGTTTTGCAATGAATATAGGAAATGAAGGTAAGTGAGGTGTGTTTACTGAAGTTTATTAGGGAGGTTTTAAACTCTGTACAGGAAATTCGAGGAAGCATTTCTGTCCTGGAATAGCCTAAAGGAGAAATGCACAAAGGACTATAGGGTGTGTTTCGCCTAACTCACTTCAAATGCGTTTTTAAGCGTTCCTTATACTTGTAAGTTGTTTTCGTTTAGACGAAGGGACTCACGAAATAGTGATCAATGTCTTTTCGTAAGCTTATCAACATGCACTCTCATCAGCTCCATTTTTCTCTGAGGAGTGCTGCCTTTTGACCTCACAACAGCAGTGTTCTAGCACACGTTTCGTAGTCTGGAAAAGAACAAACTTACGTTTACAACTTTTCACATTTAGAAAATGGCTTTGACAGTGTTGGCTGGAATATATTCCTTGAATTTAAATGTTGTTGGAAAAGTGCTTGTATAACGTAAATACTTTTGGATTAAAAGAGACCATTCACCGAAAAACTGAAGCATTGAGTTATCAATATGCTCACAGGAAAGAAAGAAAACTTGCTAGTTTTTGGAGTTATCTTTTGATGAGCTAGAGTAAATTACACACACACACACACACACACGCATGCATGCATACATACTTATGCGTCTGACCATACATGTTGCCAACTGGACTAACAGTGCCAATGCCTCATTTCCTGGCAGGTGGAGTGGTTGTGGTGGGTGTAGCGTCGTGTGGGGTGGGTAGAGGGAGAGTGAGAGGCGGAAGACGGGGAGAGGGTCGGTAGCTAGATGCTCGGAGGGAGGCGGTCGGTTTGCCAGCTAGGAGTGCAGGACTGAAGGTGGCAGGTGTATGGGTAGTTCTGCCAGCACCATATTGGGACAGAAGTATATATATTTATAAGCAGAAAGGTGGAAGGAGTATATAGAGGGTCTATACAAGGCCGATGAACTTGAGGGCAATATTATGGAAATGGGAGAGGATGTAGATAAAGATGAAATGGGAGATATGATACTGTGTGAAGATTCACAAGCTGCGACATCGTCGTGAAAAAACACAGTGACCCGTATATGTAATAAATTTCCTTTAATTTACGTCTATGGTCACAATCTTAAGCAGAAAAGATTGTGACCATAGACGTAAATTAATGGAAACTGCGTGAAGAGTTTGACAGAGCGCTGAAAGACCTAAGTCGAAACAAGGAACAAGGCCCCAGGAGTAGACAACATTCCATTACAACTACTGATAGCCTTGGAAGAGCCAGTCCTGACAAAACTCTACCATCTGGTGAGCAAAATGTATGAGACAGGCGAAATTTCATCAGACTTCCAGAAGAATAGAATAATTCCAATCCCAAAGAAAGCAGGTGTTGACAGATGTGAAAATTACCGAATTATCAGTTTAATAAGTCACAGCTGCAAAATACTAACGCAAATTCTTTACAGACGAATGGAAAAACTGGTAGAAGCCGACCTCGGGGAAGTTCAGTTTGGATTCCCTAGAGATGTTGGAACACGTGAGGCAATACTGACCCTACGACTTATCTAGGAAATTGGTTAAGGAAAGGCAAAACTACGTTTCTAGCATTTGTACACTTAGAGAAAGCTATTGACAATGTTGACTGGAATATTCTCTTTCAAATTCTGAATGTGGCAGGGTTAAAATACAGGGAGCGAAAGGCTATTTACAATTTGTACAGAAACCAGATGGCAGTTGTAAGAGTCGAGGGGCATGAAAGGGAAGCAGCGGTTGGGAAGAGAGTGAGACAGGGTTGTAGCCTCTCCCCGATGTTATTCAATCTGTATATTGAGCAAGCAGTAAAGGAAACAAAAGAAAATTTCGGAGTAGGTATTAAAATCGAGGGAGAATAAAAACTTTGAGGTTCGCCGATGACATTGTAATTCTGTCAGAGACAGCAAAGGACTTGGAAGAGCAGTTGAACGGAATGGACAGTGTCTTGAAAGGAAGATATAAGATGAACATCAACAAAAGCAAAACGAGGATTATGGTATGTAGTCGAATTAAGTCGGGTGATGCTGAGGGAATTAGATTAGGAAATGAGACACTTAAAGTAGTAGATGAGTTCTACTATTTGGGGAGCAAAATAACTGATGATGGTCGAAGTAGAGAGGATATAAAATGCAGACTGGCAATGGAAAGGAAAGCGTTTCTGAAGAAAAGAAATTTGTTAACATCGAGTATTTAAGTGTCAGGAAGTCGTTTCTGAAAGTATTTGTGTGGTGTGTAGCCATGTATGGAAGTGAAATGTGGACGATAAATAGTTTGGACAAGAAGAAAATAGAAGCTTTTGAAATGTGGTGCTACAGAAGAATGCTGAAGATTGGATGGGTAGGTCGCATAACTAATGAAGAGGTATTGAATAGAATTGGGGAGAAGAGGAGTTTGTGACACAACTTGACTAGAACAAGGGACCGGTGGTAGGACATGTTCTGAGGCATCAAGGGATCACCTATTTAGTATTGGAGGGTAGCGTGGAGGGTAAAAATCGTAGAGGGAGACCAAGAGATGAATACACTAAGCGTGTGTGTGTGTGTGTTTTACTCTAGCTCATCATACTCTGAAAGCTGGCAAGTTTTCCTACTTTTGTGTGTGCCTATGGACAACTCAGTGCTTCCGCTTTTCTTTGAAATGGCATAGATATCAGAGATGAACTACAGGAATTGAAAGGGAATCCATAATATACACAAAAACTGTAGTATAAGAGTCAGAGAAGGAACAATAATAAGCGATTATGAGGCGAACGTGACAGGATGGTAGCGTATATCTCATATGTGTTATCTAGGCAGTTATTTTCGTCCTCTGTGGGTCATAACTGCAACCTCTCTCTCTGATGTGAATGAGTCAAATTATGGTACTCTTTCTCAGTGAGGAATATTTCAAAAAGTTGTCCAGCTCCTTGATTTCATAACTTCTGTTTTTCTTTTAGTGTATACCCTGATTATTGTTAACTATCTCCAGTTTTCCCTCCCTCATAACTTTCTTTCTTTTTTTTTTTTTTTTTACATTCATGCAGTTATTTACGCTTTACTGCACCACAATTAATTTACTGGGCCTAACTAAGTAAAACTGAGACACAATCCACTGCTAGCGCAAGGGGTGGTGCAACTGGGTCAGTTCGGCCTGACCCGGCGAATTTCCATTAGGGGCTACCTGCCGATAGGGGGTGCCGAGGAGTTACCACACAACACAGCCCCACACAGCGGGGCGGCGAGAACCGCGACATCGTCGCCCCAGCGGAAGAGCAGAGCCCCTGCGGCTGTGCAGATGACCTCATTACTTCACGTCCGAGGCAGGCTTCTGTTGTCGCTTACGTGACAGAAACCTAAGCCTTAGCAAAACGATGGGCCAACCCCACACAAACGGTGTTTGTTTTACTTGAGACAACTACTGTAATATTGCTACATGAATTTGCTATACTGAAATCGGGTGCTAACAGTAGAATAAAAGCGGGTTAAAAGCTGTGAGCTGTCTGGGGAGAAGTTAACCGTGCATTACTGCGCAACTGTTTCACCAGGTAACTAGTCTAGGTTTACCACATTACCAATCAGACTAACATTGATTATAATCTTTTACAGTCATACAACAACCGGTAATATATCTATATATAAAAAGGAGAATTTAAATAAAAAGAAAGAAATCAGTTTATATTTGGAAATTTATTTTAAGATTGTTCATTGAAATTTCAGCATATTATACGTGAGTTATAACTGAGCTGGTGCCTTGTTTAAGGATTGTAAAAATGTGAGATTTTAATCTTACGGAACACATCAAATATGGAGCCAAGATTGGGAGACTGCCTACAATACTGCATTCACAAAACAAGACCCAAAGAACGTTGAAACATAAGCAAGAAGAAATTAACCACAACCAACAGATTCAGTTTTCACCCAAAGAAATTACGTTCGTAACACAATCCTGTCCGTCATGTAATTACCACACACTGGTATACTAAATTCATATTAACTCTTAGTTAAATCTTCCCAAAAAGAATAGCTGAAGGCTACTTTGATGATTACACCACGTGGTCAACTTGGTTTACACAAAGCGTATAACTCCACAATAATTTTGATAATTAAAATAAATTAGATCGAAAAGCAAATTACAAAAGAAAAACCTCGAACTGGTTATTAACGTCTTACTGTTAACCTGACGGGTCAAACAGTTATATAAGCACGTGGTACTGGTCTCGCAAAGTATACCCCACGTGGGTTGAACATAAAGAAAAGTTGCTATATTGAAAATATTGTCAAGACGAGACGTTATAATCACACAAGCATTCGCATTTAAGATTGATGAACTTAGAGTTACTGATCAACACGTGGTTCCACTTTACTCACAAAGTAGTAACAAAGCAACAGCCGGAAAGTAATATGAAATTCACACGAGAATTACACTACGCTGCAACTTAAGATAACCTTAGATGTTTTAGAGCTAAACCCGAAATAAAGATGATTAAATTTTCAGTTAGGCTGAACTTAACAAATCCATTGTCCTATGGACTTAGCAGACACGCGCTTAGCCGGAGATCTTACCACTTCAGACGCTCGCCACCGCCAGACTGCTCCTGCCAAGCGTGCTTCCTGAGGGTGGCTCACAAAGACAAACGGAAGTGGCCAGAGGGGCAGCTTCCTATACCAACATGACAACGGACGGACAGAACCATACTAAGGATAGAAACCTCTCTGCTTTAAGAAAGCGTAGCTACCTGTTCCGACGTTGGTCCTACTGTTCTCTAGCAGACAGCCTTGTCTGCTACCCTCAAGCATGCAACTACAAACACATTTGATCATTCATCCTCTCACACAGAAGGGAAGGGGGATGACAGTATCTTATCATATACAGTATATAACAGAAAGCGGATGTAGGTTCCGTATGAGACTGTGTGACATGAATTACAAATAAACTGTGTTTTAAAGTGTAGTAGTGTGACAGATCATTCTTGTTTACGTGTAAAGGTAACACGTTCCACTACTCAGTCTCCTCCCAGATAGTCAGAAACGCCACAGTAAATTTAGAAGAGGAATTTATTCCATAAATGACAACGGATTTAAGAAATCAAACATGAAAGGAATCCAACAGAGACCTTTCACTACACATCTCGAAACGACGTATCGTATGAGAAAAAAGGTTCTAGGTGAAATGTTAATATTAGTAAAGGGGACATCTGTCTCTGCTACAGCTGATCATGACCTAACCAACCTTTATGCATGGGCAGAATCAACTTTGTATTTTCAAATGGGAACCTCCTCATTTCATTACATATTTGGATTCTACGTAAAAAGAAAGTACAGTCTTCTCAATCCATTTGTTTCCCATTCGTGGTGAAAGGCGCTGTAAACGACAGATGCCAAGTTTGCCTATTTTTGCAAGTAATAGCTGACGTATTTGAACCTGCATTTTGCCGGCCGCAGTGGGCGAGTGGTCCTAGGCGCTTCAGTCCGGAACCGCGCGACTGCTATAGTCGCAGGTTCGAATCCAGACTAGCACTGGCAGAAAGGGCTTTCCTGGGCAAGAGAAGTCTAGTACTATCAGACTTAGACCTTAACGTGAGGAAGAAATTTCTGATATTGCGAATTTGGAGGACAGCGCTGGATGGTAGTGAAATATGGACTGTGGGAAAACAGGAAAAAAGAGTCTCGAAGCATTTCAGATGTGGTGCTACAGAAGAATGTTGAAAATTGGGTGGATGATAATGTAAGGAAGGAGGTTCCCCGCAGATTCGACGAGGAAAAGAATATTTGGAAAACGCTAACAAGAAGAAGGGACAAGATGGTAGGACACCGGTTAAGAAAGCAAGGAATAACTTTCATGGTACTAGAGGGAGCAGTAGAGGGTAAAACTGTAGAGGAAGACAGAGACTGGAACACATCCAGAGAACGTAGATTGCAAATGCTACTCCGAGATGAAGAGATTGGCACAGGAAATGAATTTGTGGCTGGCCGCTTCAAAGAAATCAGAAGCCTGCTGATTCAAAAAAGAAAAAAGAAAGAATTAATTTGTGGACAGGTATTAGCTGAGGAATGTTGGGTTGGATTGTTTTGGGGGAAGAAACCAGACAGCGAGGTCATCGGATTAGGGAAGAAAGTTGGCCGTACCGTTTGAAAGTAACCATCCCCTCATTTACCTGGAACGATTTAGGGAAATCACGGAAAACCTAAATCAGTATGGCCGGACGCGAGATTGAACCGTCGTCCTCCCAAATCCGAGTCCAGTGTGCTAACCACTGCGCCACCGCACTCGGTAACTGAGGAATTATAAAGGCACATTTGCATGCCGTGCGTGAGTTTCCTCGGAAACGCGAAATCTTAATCTCTGACAAATAAATAAAGCCTATGGCACAGAACTGCAGCGCTATGCCGCTGATAAAACAAAATACAATTATGACACTCTTATGTTTCATTAAGAAGAAGTAGATCATGTACAATAACTGGTGCGGGAAGCACGTATATTTTATTAACTGGCACACCGCCAAATTTGATGTTATATAAGAACACTTCGAGTTGCAATCTTACTAGGCACTCGATACTGTAAAGAATCTATATTTATGAAAGTAAGTTGAATTATTTAACTGTAGGCTTATTCGTTGAATATATCTGATTTAACTAACTGTGTAAACTTTTTTATGTTTAGTAGACAGTCACCTCTGTACGACGTATTGACATGGCTGGCAAATTATTCTAATATTGAGATTTTGAGTCCGCACCTACCGCAGCAGTCTTTGGAAACGATTTAAATACAAAGTCTGATTATTTGAGTCTTATTTCACGGTCACCTACGAGTAACATTGCATTTACGAAAAAGCCATTGTCAAGCGTCTGATACCAAATAATTAAACGTCCACGTTCCATATAAGCAAATATTAATGACAACAAATCACTGTAATACATAATTAATATTTATTTATTTTATTTATTTATTTATTTTATAGAATGTCTGTACAGCAAGTGAAAACACTTGTAATTAGAAAAAGACATGGTTTCATCTTTATTTCGCCGAAACGTAGCGTGCAGTTGCAGAATCCGGTTTGCAATCTGTGCTGCCACTTCCTGGGGCTCGGCAGAAGGATGAACAAGTGAGCTGTGGCAAGCGCGATGTGTATCGTGCGTGATACTACAGGCCACAAAATGTTTACCTGCGTACGCGCCGGAGGAAAAAAGTAAAATCTGCAGTTATCGTAAATGATACCTCGGAACTGAAGAGACGCAGTTCCTTGCCAGTGATGGAGGACCAGGAGATTTTTTGTCGAGAGGTTCTTCTCTTAGACTGGTTTTCTTTGTAGACTAAACAGACCATTCTTCCCTTTTAAAGTTCCCTAAATTCCCAGGTACACCATACTGAAGCCCTTCTTCTCCGCCTTCGCTGCCACTGTTTTCTTCGTCCGTTTCCCAGTCAGTGGTATTGCGTTACATCCCACAATTGTTGGTCCTCTGAAGATCTCACCACCGGCTATTTAGTCAGGCCCTCCCTGGTGACGTGGACGCGACGCCTGAGTGGGTTCAGAGTGTCTCTGGTTCCCCTAAAGTAGTGTCAATTTTCGTGCATGAAACCACAAGCAGATGCACAGAAATGTATATATCTGTACTGTTCTACTTTTTAACATATTTGTTTGTAAACAAGTGTCTACAGGAGAAAGTACTACACGTATGCTTACAAAAAATAAAATAAAAAATTAAAAATGGACGTATCTGTTGTAATCGTGTGTCTAGTCCTTTCTCCTGTTGTCATACAATAAATAAATAAATACACACATCAAAAAAGGTTTTGCATGACCCCAGTTCCCAGAACTCGTGAAGACAGACGTTGACTGTGGATATTGTATCACAGACACAGTTCCTTTGAGTGTTCAGAGATGTCACTAAAGCCGTCCAAAGATGCAAACAACCATGCATGAGCAGCGCTTATTAGACGAGGAGGGGCCGACAGCCGATCAGTTCCAGTCATTCCACCAGGAAGGAGGTACACGGCTCGTGTTGTCTGTAGTTCAATCGTGTCTTGACGCTCAATAGCGCGGTTCGATCGCCTCCGCATTGCTACTTTGTGCCAGGAAGTTCTCTCAACAAGGGAAGTACCCATGCGTCTCGAAGTTAACCAAAGCGATGGAGGAGATACAGAGAGACAGGAACTGTCAATGACATGCCTCACTCAAGCCGCCCAGGGGCTACTACTGCAGTGGATGACCACTACCTACGGATTATGGCTCGGAGGAACCCTGACAGCAACGCCACCATGTTGAATAATGCTTTTCGTGCAGCCACAGGACGTCGTGTTACGACTAAAACTATGCGCAATGGGCTGCATGATGCGCAGCTTCACTCCGACGTCCATGGCGAGATCCATCTATGCAACCACGACACCATGCAGCGCGGTACAGATGGGCCCAACAACATCCGAATGGACCGCTCAGGATTGGTATCACGTTCTCCTTACCGATGAGTGTCGCATATGCCTTCAACCAGACAATCGCCGGAGACGTGTTTGGAGGCAACCCGGTCAGGCTGAACTCCTTAGACACACTGTCCAGCAAGTGCAGCAAGGTGGAGGTTGCCTGCTATTTTTGGGTGGCATCATGTGGGGCCGACGTACGCTGTTGGTGGTCGTGGAAGGCGCCGTAGCGGCTGTATGACACGTGAATGCCATCTCCCGACCGATAGTGCAACCATGTCGACAGCATATTGGCGAGGCATTCGTCTTTATGGGCGACAATTCGCGTCCCCATCGTGCACATCTTGTGAATGAGTTCCTTCAGGATAACGACATCGCTCGACTAGAGTGGTCAGCATGTTCTCCAGACATCTCCTATCGGACATGCCTGGGATAATTGTAAAGGGCTTTTTATGGAAGACGTGATCCACCAACCACTCTGAGTGATCTACGCCGAATCGCCGTTCAGGACTGGGACAATCTGGACCAACAGTGCCTTGATGAACTTGTGGATAGTATGCCACGACGAATACAGGCATGCATCAATGCAAGAGGACCAAGGGGACGTGCTGCTGGGTATTAGAGGTACCGATGTGTACAGCAATCTGGACCACCACCTTTGAAGGTCTCACTGTATGGTGGTACAACATGCAATGTGTGGTAATCAAGAGCAATAAAAAGGGCGGAAATGATGTTTATGTTGATCTCTATTACAGCTTTCTGTACGGGTTCCGGAACTCTCGAACACGAAGTGATGCAAAACTTTTTTTGTGTGTACAATAAATTTGGAGATAACTATTATTATTAATATTATCATCATTATTATTATTTTCAGTGCTTCTTTGTGATGCGTTTCTTCCAACAGGTGCTCATGAAGAAGTTTCAAATAAGCGTAAAAATGTTGTAGATTATTTACGAACTTCCGGCACGTTGGAGTAACTTGGGTCAGCATCTTCTCTTAATCAATAGAACGAAAAGTAAGTCCAAATTGCAAACATTTTTTTTATTCGATGAATAGTTTTGGGCCGACATTTTTTGACATATTTGTAAATGTCATTTTTGACTTTCTTATGTTGATTTGAAAATGTGTCAGCCCAAAACTAGTCATCGAATGAAAAATAAAATATTTGCCGCTTGGACTGATTTTTCGTTCTATTGATTTATTTTTCCAGTATTAATTGCACGTTACTCCGTTATCAAAGTTCTGCTAAAAAATCACTTTGGATTTTAAGCAGTACACCTTTACTATTTTAAGCAGCTATGGTGGCCTAACATTTAGTTCTAATTCTTTTTAACTGCAGGGTCTTACAAGATGATATCGACAAATTTCAAAGGATTGTTAAAGGTGTCCCGAGGAACACACTGAGGATAGAAATCCGTGCCCAGAAACGTCATCCAACGGCGCTACAGAGTGCCAAAGCCTCAGGCGCCGGCGCCTGTGGGTAGGCCACCACTTCGGCAGCAAACGCTGGCGTACCGTAGGTGGAACGTCTCGCAATACTGTTTGTTGCTCAGTGATCGACTGACTGTCACGATTGGCAGAGGAGAAGATGGAGCTAGCTGCTAAGCAGAAATTCCTTGTCTCCTATGAATGCGATGCTCTGTTGCCTCAGTGGACGACGATTTCAGACGCAGGTTTCCATTAGCATTGTTTCTCCTGTACACACTGGAGATTTTAGAGCGGCCCAGGAGAAAAATAAACTGCGGGTGGAAACACGTGTCCAAAACTGTCATCCACCGAGACAACAGACCATCGCATTTGTAGGAGACATGATTTGTCAACTCAGCAGCTAGCTTCATCTTCTCCACAGCTGATCGTGGCAATTACTCGCAATCACTAAACCAGAAACAACATTGCGAGACGTTCCGCCTACGAACAATCAGAGTACAGAGTCACTTTTACTGCGGAAGGGGTGGCCTTATGGCAAGCGCTGCGGCTGTAAATTCGACACACTGAGGTGTCGTTGCTTGACGTTTCTGGACATGGGTTCCTGTCCTCAGTTTGTTCCTCACGACACCCTCTACAACCCCTAGAATTTTAACGGTATCATTTTGTAACATCCTGTATATCTTAATCTGTTCTTCACATAACACCCGCCGCCCCCCCCCCCCCCATAATGCAGCTGGGAAATGATGCATGGGAAGAGCAAGCGTCGCTAATGCTTTCTATGAGCTCGAGAACTTTTGATGCTGCTATGGGCATTTCGCACGGTGTGTGAGACACAGTGTAAGTGGGCTGTTTAGGTTTTTTTATTGATAACGCCACCTCTGTATGAAAATCACTGGCTGTGCTGTGTGCAGTCCGTGGCTGCTTTGCATTGTTGTAATACTCGCCATTGTAGTGTTAGGCAGCTGGATGTGAACAGCGCGTAGCGTTGCGCAGTTGGAGGTGAGCCGCCAGCAGTGGTGGATGTGGGGAGAGAGATGGCGGAGTTTTGAAATTTGTCATGAACTACTATATTTATATATGATGATATCAAGGTAAATACATTGTTTGTTCTCCATTAATATCTTTCATTTGCTAACTATCCCTATCAGTAGTTAGTGCCTTCAGTAGTTTGAATCTTTTATTTAGCTGGCAGTAGTGGCGCTCGCTGTATTGCAGTAGCTTGAGTAGCGAAGATTTTTGTGAGGTAAGTGATTTGTGAAAGGTATAGTTTAATGTTAGTCAGGGCCCATTCTTTTGTAGGGATTATTGAAAGTCAGATTGCATTGCGCTAACAAAATATTGTGTGTCAGTTTAAGCACAGTCATTTGTAATTGTTCAAAAGGGGACGTTTCAACAGTACTATGTTGCCCGACTCTTGTCGGATCGTCCAGCCTCGGGATGTAGTGTCCACCACTCAGGTTCGACGAACATACATGTGACTCTTTCTCGCCTACTAAGCGATTCCGTGCTACTCTTATTGCAATTTCTCTGTCTCTCCAATGAATCCTGCCACCTAAGGGCGCCACAGCGATGAGCAATAATAAAGAATTAGTCGAACGAGTATCCTACAAGCCTATTGATAACGTACCTCTATTTTTTTAGGTGCTACTTCTTTTTGAATACCCTTTTGGTTTTACACAGACATACACACTGAAGCACCAAAGAAACTGGTATAGGTATGCGTGTTCAAATGCAGAGGTACATAAAAGGGCCGAGTACGGCGCTGCGGTCGGCAAAGCCTATATAAGACATCAAGTGTCTGGCGCAGTTGTTACATTGGTTACTGCTGCTACAATAGCCGGTTATCTAGATTTAAGTGAGTTCGAACGTGGTGTTATAATCGGCGCACGAGCGATGGGACACAGCATCTCCGAGGTAGCGTTGCAGTACGGGTTTTCCTGTACGACCATTTGACGAGTGTACCGTGAATATCAGGAATCTGGTAAAACATCAAATCTTCGACATCGCTGCTTCCGGAAAAAGGTCCTGCAAGAACAGAACCAACAATGACTGAAGAGAATCGTCCAAACTGACAGAAGTGCAACCCTTCCGCAAATTGCTGCAGATTTCAATGCTAGGTCATCAACAAGTGCCAGCGTGCCAACCATTCAACGAAACATCTTCGATATGGGCTTTCGAAGCCGACGGCCCACTCATGTACCCTTGATGACATCATGACACAGAGCTCTACGACTCGCTTGGGCCCATCAATACCGATATTGGACTGTTGATGACGGGAAACATGTTGCCTGGTCGGACAAGTCTCGTTCCAAATTGTATCGAGCAGATGAACGTGTATGGGTGCGGAGGCAACCTCGTTAATCCATAGACTCTCGATGCCAGCAGGGAACTCTTCATGCTGGTGGAGGCCCTGTACTGGCGTGGGTCGTGTGCAGTTGGGATGATATGAGACCCCTGATACGTCTATATACGACTCTGACAGGTTACACTTACATAAGCATCCTGTCTGATCACCTGCATCCATTCATATCCATTGTGCATTCCAACTGACTTGGGCAATTCCAGCAGGACAATGTGAGATCAGACACGTCCGGAACTGCTACAGAGTGGCTCCAGGAACACACCTCTGAGTTTAAACACTTCCTATCACCACTATTGAGCATATCTGGGATGCCTTGCAACGTGCTGTTTAGAAGAGATCTCCACCCGCTCGTACTCTTACGGATCTCTGGACAGGTCTGCGGGATTGATGGTGTCAGTTCCCTCCAGCACTACTTCAGACATTACTCGAGTCCGTGCCACGTCGTGTTGCGACACTTCTGCGTGCTCGCGGGGGGATCCTACGCGATATTAGGCAGGTGTACCCGTTTCTTTGGCTCTTCAGTGTAGAACGTTTATGATATGCCTACAAGGGGCTTGTAATGGCTGTCTAAATTAATAAAATATGGAAGTAATTCAACACCCTTCCGTGAAACGTCCGTTGCATTATTCGGGCAGTGAGAGAATGTGGAAAACAGCAGTGTGGTTCTGAAATACGTCGCATATAAATAGTTAGCAAGTTCTATTCGCGTTTTGACGTGCAACGTAACGGCGCGTTACGGGTTTACAATGGCGGAGGAGATCAAAGGCGCACGCACGAATAGAGCAGCGTGCTCGCTGACCCAGTTACTCATCCTTCATCGTGTGTGTGGATCATGAAAGAAAAATCGTAGCACACAATGGGAACCTGCGTACACTCTCTCAAGTGTGTCGTCCTGTATGCGCAGCAGGCGAAGACCGAAACGTGTGTACTAAGCGTTCGTGCGTCTGCGTGCATGTGTGCACGTCAGTGACAAAAAACAGGCAACACTAAAGTCTCTGCGAGGAGGAGATAAACATAGAATGTGCTACATTGTATTGTTCCTGTATGAAACTAGCCGTTTTAATAGAACTGCTACGTAGAATAGGAATTTCCTATAGACCTACGGAAGACACTGAACGTTATCCTGGCATGGGACACCTCAATGTATGTTATCCTGGCATGGGACGCCACAACGAAAGTTATCCCTTGATGCAGACTATAAAAATGATTGAGAAAGTAGTAAAATTTACTAACAGCATTTATTTTTCAAAAGAAAAAACAGACATAAATTATAGTTATTGACTGAATACGAGTAAACAACATAACAGTTGGGTTAAGAGAACAATGGACAAGGATACTAGGTGGCAGAAGTGAGTCAAGTACTCTGGTCCTAAAAATGTGGATATCGCAATCTGAATTGATCCGAGGAGGAGGAGGAGGAGATTAGTGTTTAACGTCCCGTCAACAACGAGGTCATTAGAGACGGAGCGCAAGCTCGGGTTAGGGAAGGATGGGGAAGGATATCGGCCGTGCCCTTTCAAAGGAACTATCCCGGCATTTGCCTGAAGCGATTTAGGGAAATCACGGAAAACCTAAATCAGGATGGCCGGAGACGGGATTGAACCGTCGTCCTCCCGAATGCGAGTCCAGTGTGCTAACCACTGCGCCACCTCGCTCGGTGAATTGATCCGACGCTGAGCAGACTTTGATAATCTACAGACGTTTCTCAATATAGTTGCAGCTGAGAGCAAGTGGCGACTGAGATCTGTACTTCCTGACAAGGCCGAAGCAGCAGTAAGTTACCCTGTTTGCTTCGTGCGGCGATGTAAATTGCAGCTGGTGAGAAGTGCGCGGCAGTGGCGAGACGCGGAGGCGACATCTGTGAATCGATCGCGGCCATTAAAGAAATGCCAAAATCTCCCGGTCTAGCGATCAGGCAGACGGATCGTAATTCACTCTCTATCAGAGCCTTGAAATCATGGTGAATTTTAGTGTGTGACACACCCGTTCGCTGGTCATACCAAGGAGCAACTTGGCTCACGTATACGACAGAGCGCACAAGGACACCAAACGTTGAGACTGGTAAACGAAAAACATATGCGTGTGTCTTCAGAAAACGAGTAGTCCGAGACGTTTGAAGTCACACTGTCAGTACAATAAGAACTTCACCACAGCCTCCTCAGTGCAACTACTCACAAGTGAAGTCAGTCTTAGGACAGGTCCCAAGCACCAGTCACATATGCTAGAGCTTCGACCAGAAGATACTTCCAGACTGAAGTCCAGAACCCAAGTGCTTCGCACCTCTCCAGATAAAAAAAATCCGTTTTACTGCAAAGCGCACAAACGACACCACCTTGAGAGAAATAGCTGGGCTTTAGAGGCGCTAAATCTCCCCTTCTACACGATAGCACAAACTCATATCAAACCAGCGCAAGAGTTAAGAAACCTGCGTCTCTGAAAAAAAAAAAAACCGCCAATCACTGACTTTTATGTTTTCATCGAGGGAGAAGTTGGTTTTCTCCGAAGTTGTGTACCTTCCCGAGGCAACAAGCAAACAGACATAATCTTAAAGATCTTTATCTAAATCGCCTGTGCCTTGGAGCATGTTAGTCCTAGCTATGAGGTGTAATAAAGATTCTATCTCTAAATGTTTCTCAGACCCCCGAATTTCTTACACAACTGAGGCAGCCGATGGAAGTGGGTCACAGGCCTATGTGCAGTATCGGTGAACACGAAAACTTGTGAATTTTCATTACACTTGGCTCTGCACACAATGCCCAGTTTATGACTCCACCATGTAGACTTGTCCCTTCAGTCCATCATTTAGTTCTAGTATGATAGGCATAGAGGAAATATTGGTAAAGCTGAAAATGATTGTAACTCACAGTCTGCAGAAGTATGTACCGAGTAATTAGATTAGGCGGAACACACACACCGCGGTTTAATAACAAAATTCCGAAAATGGTGTGAAAGCAGAGAATGTTGCAGAACCCACAAATGACGACAGGCGAAAGCTAACATAAATACGTACGTCTGTAGAAATATCGATGCACGAAGCATGCAACAACTTACGGGTCATGCCTTAACAAAACCTCTTGCCGAGAACCCGATAAAGTTCAGGTCCTCAGTAAAATCATTAGGTAGCTGGAAGGTTTCTGTCCAGTATGTCTGCAAGGGTAACGAGAAACAACAAAAGGAAAACTGAAGATTTAAAATTTCGCATTTAAGAAATCATTTTCGCAGGAGGATCGTAGTAATGTAAGTCGTTCGACTGTCTCACTGGCTTCTGTATGGGTGACATAGCAACAGGCATCTGTGCCCCAAAGAATAAATTGAAAGAGTTGGATTAAGTAAATCGGCAGGTCTCTCTGTAAAACCGAATTGGAAATCGGTTTTACAGAGAGTGCTCTACGGCATTGGATCCTTACTCGTCTTGCATTTATCGCAAATCTCTCGCATGGCGCAAAATCCCAAGCGAGTGGAAAAAAGCGCAGGTTACTGCTATGTATAAATATGGTAAAAGAATATGGACCCGCAAAATTACAGACCAGTATCCCTAACACCGGTTTGCTGCAGAATTGGTGAAAATATTCTGAGTTAGAATATAATCAATTTTCCGGAGTTGGAAAAGTTTCTGTCCACAAATCAGTATGGATTTAGAAAGCATCGCTCGTGCAAAACTCAGCTTGGCCTTTTGTTATACGATATCCCGCGAATCGTGGATGAATCGAAACAGGCAGATTCAATATTCCTAGATTTACCAAAAGCATTTCACTCGGTGCACCATTGCCGATTGTTAACGAAAGTACGAGAATACAGATTAGGTTTCCAGATATGTGAGCGGCTCGAAGACTTCTTAGGTAACAGAATCCTGTATGTTGTCCTCGCCGACGGCTGTTCATCAGAAGCAACGGCATCGTCAGGTGTGCCATAGGGAAGTGTAATATATCAATGTAAAAGAAAACTGAGGATGTGTTACATGAGAATCGGTTTCGATTATGGAAAGGTTAAGGCACCAGAGAGGCAATTCTACGTTGCGGTTGGTAAGGAAGCAAGACTAAAGAAAAATCAAGACACATTCATAGGATTTGTCGACCTGGAAAAAGCGTTCGAAAATGTAAAATGGTGCAAGATGTTGGAAATTCTGAGGAAAACAGAGACAAGCTATACAGAGAGACGAGTAATATACAATATGTGCAAGAGCCAAGAGGAATAATAAGAGCGGACGACTAAGACCGAAGTGCTCGGATTAAAAAGGGTGTAACACAGGGCTGTAGCCTTCCACCCCTACTGTTCAATCTGTACATCGAAGAAGCAATGATAGAAATGAAGAAAGGTTCAGGGGTGGAGTTAAAATTCAAGGTGAAAGGATATCAATGACACGATTCGCTGACGATATTGCTGTCAAGAGTGAAAGTGAAGAAGCATTACATGATTTGCTAAATGGAATGAACAGTCTAAGAAATACACAATATGGCTTGAGAATAAATCGAAGAAAGACGATAATAATGAGAAGTAGCAGAAATTAGAGCAGCGAGAAACTTAACATCAGGATTGATGAAGTTAAGGAATTCTGCTACATATACAGCAAAATAACCCATGACGGACGGAGCAAGGAGATCATCAAAAGCAGACTAGCATTGGCAAAAAGAGCATTCCTGACCAAGAGAAGCCTACTAGTATCAAACATAGGCCTTAATTTGAAGAAGAAATTTCTGAGAATGTATTGTGGGGCGGCGGATAAAAGTTGGTAAAAATAATTAATCTATTGCTGGATAAACGCTTGCGTGTTGAATCAGTTTCTAGCTTTTAGAATGTTGTTAATGCTGTCTGTTGCCGTTCTCAACACTGGCTCTCTATTTACTTCGTGACACCCAGAAAGTGATTTAATAAAACTTGGAGCCAGTAAATAGATATCCTAGTGCCCACTTTACCTGAGAATGTTATTATAGCTGCAGCTTATAGCTCTGAGGAATTAGGAGATTGTCCGGGATTTCTAATCAAAAACGGTTTTCAAAATAGTTGAGTATATTCTGAAATTCACTGATAAACAACACAAGTATCCCTACAACCTAACTAACAGAACAGTTCAGAGTCTAATGCGCTGATGCAACTATAAATGTCCGAATCAAATGTTAAAAAGAATGCTCGCCATAATTTGATGAAAATATTTCATCAAACGCCACGCTAAATTTTTGGTAGAATGTCTGTCCCGCGACGGCACGTGAAAAATACGACAATACGCAAACTGAAGCTAGTTAATGAAAATCATCCCAGAATTAACACTTCACACGAAATGTTTTCATGGTTCCGCGTATCTCTAGTAACTTAATACGGCACCCGAGGCAGTTTGTAGCAGATACACTGATGCGACGCGACTACCGACACAGATGGCGTGTCATTCAGCGTCTGGAGAGAACTGGGGCCTTGCTTCCTCGCGCAGTGTTCTTATACGAGGGCCGTTCAGAAAGTAACCTCCGGTTGATTAAAAAAAATACACCAAGTTAAATAAAAATATTTTAATATATACATCTTACAACTACATCTTTGCAGTATTTTTCTACATAGTCTCCATAGCGATTGAGGCACTTATCATATCTCTTCACAAGCTTTGAAATTCCTTCTGCATAAAAATCACCCGCTTGTGCCTGGAGCCAGCCTGTGACCGCACCTTTGAGCTCTTCGTCGTCATCAAACCGCTGTGACCCGAGCCATTCCTTCAAATGCATGAAGAGGTGATAATCACTTGGCGCCAGTTCTGGGCTGTAAGGTGGATGGTTGATAACGTCCCACTTGAAGGACTCAAGAAGGGCCGTTGTTCTGCGAGCAGAGTGAGGACGGCCGTTATCGTGCAAAAAAACGATACCGGAAGTCAGCATACCATGGCGTTTGTTCTGTATAGCCCGTCGTAACTTTTTTATTGTTTCACAGTACACGTCTTGATTAATGGTCGTACCACGTTCCATGAATTCAACCAACAACACCCCTTTGGCATCCCAAAACACCGTTGCCATCAGTTTTCTGGCAGAAAAATCTTGCGAGGCTTTTCTTGGTTTGGTAGGCGAATTTGAATGTGCCCACATCTTTGATTGTTCTTTTGTCTCAGGGTTCACGTACTTAATCCAGGTTTCGTCACCGGTCACGATTCTGTTTAACAATGGTTCTCCTTCGTCCTCATAACGTGACAGAAAGTCTAATGCAGAGGCCATTCTTTGAGTTTTGTGGTGGTCGGTAAGAATTTTGGGCACCCATCGTGCACAGAACTTACGGTAACCCAATCTTGCTGTCACTATCTCGTACTAGAGAGTCTTAGAAATCTGTGGAAAACCAGTAGACAACTCCGACATTGAGAAACGTCGATTTTCACGAACTTTTGCATCAACTGTCTGAACGAGTTCGTCAGTCACCAATGATGGTCTACCACTCCTCTCTTCATCATGAACGTTTTCTCGTCCACTTTTAAATAAACGTACCCATTCACGGACAACTCCTTCACTCATAACTCTTGGTCCGTACACGGCACAAAGCTCACGATGAATAGCTGCTGCAGAATATGCTTTGGCTGTAAAAAACCTTATGACAGCACGCACTTCACATTTGGCGGGGTTTTCTATTGCAGCACACATTTCAAACTGCCCAAAAACTAAACTAGCGCAGGTACGACGTTCACTCGACCACGGCTTGATGCCGACTGACCTGTTGAGTGCTTGAATGCACAGATGGCGTCGCTACTCCCCCCACAACCCGCACTGTGACCAATCGGAGGTTACTTTCTGAACCGCCCTCGTATATAAAGCCGCGGTGCGGACGGCTGAGGGAACGGCTGATCAAATCCGCTCTCCCGACTAGCCGCTGGGCTAGTAACGCACCACTTCAAGTTACATAATAATTTATAGCTTCTTTGGCTGATGGCCGAAGAAGCTCTTAATTTAAACGTGCATTCAGCACGCAGGTAAGTATTGATAATAAAATTTTGACGTGGCTAAGTTAAATACTTTAGGCGAGAGAATTAATTTAATTGCCCTGCACGCACTAGATGAGCTCTGAACTGGCCCTGTTGAGATCCGCTATCGCTATAATTTTATAGGTATTAAAAAGAAACTTTACACATTTTCATAATCATAGCGGACCTCCAACCTATTTAAATCTAAACATCCTAGCCTTATTGACTAGCCTACTTAATCTATCTTGCTTCCTTCAGTTTTGAGACGAAAACCAGAAAATCATGAATTTCCACTAAAGTCTTAATTTGTGAAATCCAAAGTACTGTTTTTATTAAATCATTATGAAAGATGAATCTAAATATAAATTTTGAAGTCTCTAGCTCTTTTCTGTTGCGCCAATGATTTTTTCAGAAAAACGTCCAAATTTCGAAAATGGCTGAAGTTATCGAACTGATATTCAACACACATTAATTTAGTATTATTTCTGACATGCTAGAAAAGTTTTAGTTCATTTGCTTGATTTTTAAGGTATTGCGCAACATTTATGACGTCAGAGCTAGTTACAGCAGACTAGCTGGCACATAATGGAAACTGATGTGAATTTACTACAGCGTGAGTAGGCTGCTTCCCTACAGTATGTTTGCAGCACAGCATTGTATGACAGTGAAACGAGGGGTGTGGAGAAACTGGAACATAGAAGAATCAAAGTATTTGAAATGTGGTGCTACAGACAAATGTTGAAAATTATATGAACTGATAAGGTACGGAATGAGGAGGTTCTGCGCAGACTCGGAGAGGAAAGGAATATGTGGAAAACACTGAAAAGAAGAAAGGACATGGTGATAGCACGTCTGTTAAGACATGAGGGAATGCCTTCCATGGTACTAGAGGGCGCTGTAGAGGGCAAAAACTGTAGAGGAAGATAGAGATTGGGATACATCCAGCAAATAACTGAGGATGTAGGTTGCAAGTGCTACTCTGGAATGAAGACGTTGGCACAGGAGAGGAATTCGTGGTGGGATGCATCAAACCAGTCAGAAGACTGATGACTCAAAAAAAAAAATACATCAATGATCTGAATCTGACAGACAGTGTGAGAAGCAATCAGTGGTTGTCGCTGTAGTGCACTGAATTGTAGTCGTTGAGTAACACTAGGAGGCAAAAGTTACTATCTGATATGATGAACGAGAGCTTGCCCCAAATGTAGAAAAGTGTAAGCTATTGCAGATGAGTGGGAAATAAATATTGTAATTTTCGGATACAGATTTAGTAGCGTACTGCTTGACAGAGTCCAATCGATTAAATATCTAGGCGTAATGACGCAAAGTGATATAAAATGGAACGCGCACGTTAGGACGGTAGTAAGGTAGGCAAATGGTTGACAACGGTTTATTGGTTCATTTGTATAGCAGCAGCATATAGGACACTAGTGCGAACCATTCTTGAGTACTTTTGATTGTATGGGATCCCTACCAGGACGGACTGAACGAAGACATCGAAGCCGACAGTTCCCCGTCCTACCGGGCGGAGTCCGCACTTGGCGATATGGGACATGTGGCTCTCTGGTGTTGAGCACGCAGATCTTGCTGTGAACTCTGACTTTTGGAGACCTGGAAGTAGAATGGACGCAGAAAAACTTCGCCAGCAGATTCGCAATCGGCAGGACACGTGTGGGGAAAGCAGTAGTGGGGGGGGGCTACGGGCAGATGCTGTACAGGGAATGCCGAGCACTGAGGGTTAGTGCCGTTTTAAACTAAACCCTAAGATCACATTTTTGTCACTATTAATAGGATCCCCTCCACGTCCACGCTAACATGGTGACCATTCGAAAAGATCTGTCACCTCTGCTTTGGTTAGTATCTAAAACGAATTCCGACAAAAATGCAACAAAAGCAGCGATTTATTTTCGTCTGGCTTTTGAAACATTTTAACTTTCAAAGAGGCTTCATGAGTGGCGAATTTTGAGTAAAGCCTACATATTTCTCTTGTTGCCATGTTAAAATTCTCTTCTTTTACCAAAACACAGCGAAATTTACTATCACCCCACTAATATATTGTGCAGTCGCAACTGCGAGAAAATTCTGAAGCAGTGGTTTGTTAAGTGAGGAAGTGAGGAAAAGGAAGGTCAATAGCTCAAGAAGAAACACATACTCGGTACATTAAGAAAACGTGGAATGTCTTCACTTATGTCGTTCCATAATCGACAACATTCCTCGTTTTACCAGCTATCGATGGCCCTTCAAAATTACATTCTATCATCGAAAAAGTCTGTAGTTAGTGGAATAATACAGTAGATAATGAAGTTTTGCGTAAAAACCGTATGGTAAAATACTCTCTTCTATACTTACTATTATTTGACAAAATCTCATTTCGACGTGTCAAGGCATTTATGAAATATGGGGAACGTTGTGGATATTTCACTCTACGATTATCGCGCGATCGCAAAAGAGTGTGCTACATGAGATCAATTTTCTCGAGATTGGTGACAGATAGAGACCTCCACTCAAATCTAAAGAGAAATTCAATATGTTAGCTAAATTTCATACGTAGAAACATATTATATAATGTGTAACAAATCGAAAATCATAGCGACCCCAATTTTTAATTTCAAATTTTTTTCGAATTTCATGCAGTGTCTTACTTATACGCAAATATCACTATAACTATGACCATTAAAAAAATGATGGGCACATCATCACGAAGCTGGCATATAAAGCTATAAGTAACGCAAAAATAAAATTATTTAGAGAATGATTTCTGTAAAAAGATCTGAGAAGCATTTCAGGGTGAGCGCCTCGATTACGTCATCGCCAACCAGCCGAAAGGGGGCAAACACTGTCAGCCGCCCCTTCCGAACAAACGAATGTGCCCCCCACCGCTTGGGACAAAAATCTGTCACTGCTCATTGGTCACCGTATCGTGCGCTGGCTCTAATTGAGGTTTCCACGAGCCTAGACAGTGGAACGCCTGTTGAATGCTTATGTGGGCACTACTCTGTCTCCGCCCTTGCTCAGCCGTAGTGACTGAACGGTTTTCTTCGTTCAAAGCTAGTAACCTGTTGTGAGGTGTGCTGCCCAATGGTGATCAGGTAACCGTTCTGCACGGAATGAAGTTTTCGTTGCATGTGATTAAGTGCAACCTACTGAATTAATGGTTTTAAATCATTTAAAATCTTTCATGAAAGTTTTCCCAGTGGGCAATGAATACTGGCTTGGTTTATTACGTGTTGTTGTGGCTTACTGCCAGCAGTGAACTGTTTGAGCTAACCAACTGGGAAATGGCTAATTTTGATTTAACTAATTTTGATTTAACTTGTATGCACATATGGCGACTGACTGTTTAGATAAAGATGTGATATAAACACGTTGCTTGGACCTAGGTGGATGTTTTGTGAGAAATTGTACAGCATTCAAACCCAGAATTGACTAAGTTCATTACAAAAGGGAAGGTTTTCAATATTTGATTTTTAAAATTGTTAAGTTCTGCTATTTATCATTTTACTGTCATTAAGCTGTACTTTTTTTAAAAAATGCTCTGCTAAGCATGATGTTCAGATGGTTGTTGATCTCCTTAAATTCTTAACAAGTGGCATCATTTTGCTAGTGAACTATGTATCTTTACGCTTGTGAAACGTGTTTGATGTGATGCTCTTTGGAGCGATATAAAGTCTTCTACCATATACATTTTTCTAAGTTGTTATTTGTTGTTGGTTGCTCGACTCAACCAACTGATCGCATCCTTTCATCCTACTGCACAGTACCGCCACACACGAAACAAATGCTTTTACACATACAGAAGACTTCCATACATTTTGTCTAGGCCATGGTTTCCTGGAGGCTTCCCTTGGTGGTAAGGGAAAGCCCGGAAATGGAAGTCCCACTTCAAACGTTCTCAAGTAGGACTTTTTCGCCCCGCCAGCAGCTCGCCTGTAGCTTCGGCCGAGAAGGCTCCGATTCTACAATGAGAGCTCAAGCAGGCTTCTCCATGTCTAGGGGTAATGAACGAAAAGTATAGCAAAAATACACACCACCGCCGGGGCCCGAAAGCCAGTTACGCACACTAATGCAGTGAGATTCTTTTTAGCTAATTCAACCATTACTAACACATTTATGGGTTATTTGGAACACTAATTAGGAATGCACTCTGGACAGAGATACTGCTCGCCTACGTTGACCTGACGGTGAGTACAGAGTTGTCTGTCTGCTCACGAATTGTGTCCAGCGCCAGACAGCTCAGCTATAGAGGCTAGACGAAAAAAATATGGAAACTCAACGCGTTACCACGCCCAATACGTTTTAGGAAAACCGTTGGCCTTCATAACAGCTTCCAGATCCTCTGTGGTTTTCAAGGGAGTCTTATGCCATTCTTCCTGCAAGATAATAGCGAAGCTCATCTAACGAAGATAGAGGTGGACGGCGATCACGCACAGTTCTCTTCAAAATAGACCGCAGAGTCTCAATTATATTGTGATTTGGTGACTTTCGTGGCCAGGTGAGATGCGACTGTTCATCCACGTGCTCACAGAACCAGTCCTAGACGATCCGAACTGTCTGAACAGGGGCTCCGTCGTCTTGGAATACGGAAGTACCACTGGAGAAAAAATAGTGTACGATGGGACGGGCCTGATTAATCAGTCTGATCATATAATCCTCAGCACTAAAGTGACCTTGCAGAGTAACCATAGTTCCAAATGAATATCATGATATGGCTGTCCAAATTATCAGTTATTCAAAAACAGTCTCAATCGCATTTATTATTATACCGCCAACCGGTTTCAACCCGACGTAGGGGTCATCTTCTGGGCGTTTACACCATTGGTCGACTGCTGGTGGTGTCACTCCTGTCTACATAACGGCAGGATACCAGAAGATGACCCCTAGTTGGGTTGAAACCGGTTGGCGTATAATAATAATAAATGCTATTAAGACTGTTTTTGAATAATTGATTAATCATACTAATCGCTGCTTCATCTCTACAACCATGTTGTCCAAAAATCAATGTCAAAATTATCACCGAAATTCCGCCATGTTTCACTCTTGGGACGTACCCTTGACCGGAAGCTGGAAAAGTATAAAAAAGGCCGATCGGAGCAAATTGCTTTCTTCTATTGCAGCAAATTTTATGGCTTCGGTACCTGTTGAAGGGGGCATTTGTAGCACTGATGTGTCGTTTTGCAATTCCAGCTCGCCTTGCTTCCTAAGCTCACCTTTGTGTTGTTTTGATGCTGACGGGATTCATGAGTGTGACATTATGTCCTGTAGTGGCTACGGAAGATGTCTTATTTTTCGTCACAATCCTCCAATGACCGTCTGTCACGATCACTCAACGTACTTCCGTCCGCGTTGTGACACAGCGGATTATTTTTTTCCGCTTTCTCTGTATGCGGTATAAAACTTCGATACGATGCCTCTTGAAACGCCAAACACTTCGGTCCCCTTGGTTACGGAAGCACCCACCATACGACTAGCAAAACTTTGTCCACGTTCGAATTCATTTATCTCTGACATATCCTACCCGCAGCTACACAGAACACTGCCCTTACCACGAGGGTTACTAGCAACGTATCGGGGACATCGGGACAGGTCGTTCGTGGTCAAATACAACGCAACAACCTGCAGGCTTGGCTGCCATCTCATTCACGCTCAAGCACGTATTTCTCGCAGTATTTCCATATTTCTGTGCAACCCCTGTACACTGTGACGTCCCTTCCATTGCAAAGTTCTTGGCTGTCTACAGATCCTGGAATCTTTTTTGTGCTACGACGATCTTTCAGTATTATAGTAGTGCTTTCTGTGGGTCTATACTAAAAGTAAATAGCGCGTTTGCGCTTATTACTTTTTACTTCCGATTTTGGGATTTTAAATATCCTCTGCTATTAACAAACAGTACTCTATTTTGATCACAGAATTGCTTCTGGATTTCTGACGTTCAGTATCTGTAATTCTAGCCCACGTATCTATGTAGCAGCACCACCCGCAGGCATCGGCTGACGATCTGGCATCAGTGAAATCACGGAAATCTTTTGAACACGTACAAGCACGCCTGACACATGCTTTGTCATAATGGAGTGTCTATCACTCTAACAGAAAGCTTCTGCATCTACATCTACATCTACATGGTTACACTGTATTTCACACTTAAGTGCCTAGCAGAGGTTTCATCGAACTATTTTCATACTACTTCTCTACCATTCCACTCTCGAATGGCGCGTGGGAAAAAGGAACACCTAAACCTTTCCGTTAGAGCTCTGACTTCTCTTATTTTATCATGATGATCATTTCTCACTACTTAGGCGGGTCTCAACAAAATATTTTAAAAAATATTTTCGCATTCGGAAGAGAAAGTTGGTGATTGAAATTTCGTAAATACACTCCTGGAAATGGAAAAAAGAACACATTGACACCGGTGTGTCAGACCCACCATACTTGCTCCGGACACTGCGAGAGGGCTGTACAAGCAATGATCACACGCACGGCACAGCGGACACACCAGGAACCGCGGTGTTGACCGTCGAATGGCGCTAGCTGCGCAGCATTTGTGCACCGCCGCCGTCAGTGTCAGCCAGTTTGCCGTGACATACGGAGCTCCATCGCAGTCTTTAACACTGGTAGCATGCTGCGACAGCGTGGACGTGAACCGTATGTGCAGTTGACGGACTTTGAGCGAGGGCGTATAGTGGGCATGCGGGAGGCCGGGTGGACGTACCGCCGAATTGCTCAACACGTGGGGCGTGAGGTCTCCACAGTACATCGATGTTGTCGCCAGTGGTCGGCGGAAGGTGCACGTGCCCGTCGACCTGGGACCGGACCGCAGCGACGCACGGATGCACGCCAAGACCGTAGGATCCTACGCAGTGCCGTAGGGGACCGCACCGCCACTTCCCAGCAAATTAGGGACATTGTTGCTCCTGGGGTATCGGCGAGGACCATTCGCAACCGTCTCCATGAAGCTGGGCTACGGTCCCGCACACCGTTAGGCCGTCTTCCGCTCACGCCCCAACATCGTGCAGCCCGCCTCCGGTGGTGTCGCGACAGGCGTGAATGGAGGTACGAATGGAGACGTGTCGTCTTCAGCGATGAGAGTCGCTTCTGCCTTGGTGCCAATGATGGTCGTATGCGTGTTTGGCGCCGTGCAGGTGAGCGCCACAATCAGGATTGCATACGACCGAGGCACACAGGGCCAACACCCGGCATCATGTTGTGGGGAGCGATCTCCTACACTGGCCGTACACCACTGGTGATCGTCGAGGGGACACTGAATAGCGCACGGTACATCCAAACCGTCATCGAACCCATCGTTCTACCATTCCTAGACCGGCAAGGGAACTTGCTGTTCCAACAGGACAATGTACGTCCGCATGTATCCCGTGCCACCCAACGTGCTCTAGAAGGTGTAAGTCAACTACCCTGGCCAGCAAGATCTCCGGATCTGTCCCCCACTGAGCATGTTTGGGACTGGGTGAAGCGCCGTCTCACGCGGTCTGCACGTCCAGCACGAACGCTGGTCCAACTGAGGCGCCAGGTGGAAATGGCATGGCAAGCCGTTCCACAGGACTACATCCAGCATCTCTACGATCGTCTCCATGGGAGAATAGCAGCCTGCATTGCTGCGAAAGGTGGATATACACTGTACTAGTGCCGACATTGTGCATGCTCTGTTGCCTGTGTCTATGTGCCTGTGGTTCTGTCAGTGTGATCATGTGATGTATCTGACCCCAGGAATGTGTCAATAAAGTTTCCCCTTCCTGGGACAATGAATTCACGGTGTTCTTATTTCAATTTCCAGGAGTGTAGATCTCGCCGCAAAGAACCGCCTTTGTTTCAGTGACTACCACCCCATCTCGCGTATCATATCAGTCGCACTCTCATCCCTACACGAAACGAGCTGCCCTTCTTTGCACTTTTTCGATGTCCTCCGTCACTCCTACCTGGTAAGGATCCCATACCGCGCAGCAATGTTCCAACAGAGGACGGACAAGTGTAATGTAGGCTGTTTCTTTAATGGGTTTGTCGCATCTTCTAAGTGTTCTGCCAACAAAGCGCAGTCTTTGTTTCGCCTTGCCCACAATATTATCTAAGTGGTCTTTCCCATTTAAGTTGCTCATAATTGTAATTCCTAGGTATTTAGTCTAATTGATAGTCCTTAGATTTGTGAGAGTTATCGTATACCCTAAATTCATCGGATTTATTTTAGTACCCATGTGGATGACCTCGCACTTTTCTTTTTTCAGTGCCAATTGCCACTTTTCGTACCATACAGAAATTCTCTCTAGATCATTTTGTAATTGGAATTGATCGTCTGATGATTTTAGTAGACGGTAAATTACAGCGTCATCTGCAAACGATCTAAGGGGGCTGCTCAGATTATCACCTAGATCATTTATGTAAATCAGGAATAGCTGTGGGCCTATGACACTACCTTGCGAACGCCAGATATCGCTTCTGTTCTACTCGATGATTTACCAGCACCAGCCAAAACCCAGCTGTTTGCATTCTATCTTAAGCACAGACGAGCACATCGCAAATTTAGCACCTCATGGCAAGGGAAAGAATTAGTAAATACGCCCCACCCAAAATATTTTGGAGTCACTCTACATCGTTATCTGACGTACAAACAGCACTGTGAGGGTACGAGAATAATGGTGGAGCCCAGAAGCAGAATCCTTCACGGGGTTCTTGACAATACAGCCTGAGTACGACGGCACGAGTAATGCGTTACAGGCTGCAGAATATGGCTGGCCTGTCTGGTACATAGACATGAGACGCTAAACGACAGTTGTAGGCTTGTTACAGGCTGCTCGAAACGTACACAACTCGTAAAACCCTACCAGCCGGTAGGTGTAGTCGTGAAGTAGCTGCCAACGCGGAGAGTACAAATCGGACTAATCGGGAAACTCATCCATTACATGGGTTCGTTGCAGCAGCTGCAAGATGGAGGTCCAGAAGAAGTTTCCTTGGGACTAGATCAGCCTTAAAAATAATCAAAGCTACAGCAACGAAACAATAATTGTGGATTTCTCGACGAGAGAAAAGTTCTATCTGGCCTTCCTCTTCGGAATCCCTCCCACCTGGGCACGAACAGAATTGGACCGTGTGGAAGTCACTCAACAGTCTTCGTTCGTCCACGTTGACAGCACCCACTTTGGCTCCGGAAAACCACAGACGATGAAGCATCTAGCAGACTGTCAGCTGTGCCTTGCATATTACACAGAATATCTTCTGCTAGCGACTCCTATCTTAGTAATAAGATCTTAGTCAAAAGTAGTGTAAATTGATTATGCTTTCTTTCTGCTTTTAATGGTAATAACGATGTATCCTATTTGTTTCTGACTCGAGTAAATAAACAACATTATTCCACCAAAGGACAAAGCTGTGAGATACTAGATTTTACACGGAATTCGCTCTATATACTTTCGATGATCAAAAGTGAGTCTTACCAGGTTTTTATAATACATTTTGTTGTTGCCTTCATAGTTCACTAAAGCAGTACTGTAATTTACTGATGCAGCTCTTGCTCCCCTACGGCCGCTTCCGGGGTACGGTTCAGTAATACAGTGTAGAGGGAGGCCATTTGCGGCTTGCGACTAGGGGATAATCCCTTGGGGTAGGTAATCGATCAATTACCCCCCGGCGCTGGTTGATGCACACCTCGGCCCAGGTAACTAACCGACGCTACAGTGCCTGTTGCCGTCTGCGCCTCCCTCTACATGCATGCTCGCCTGTCGGCAACACAGTCTACTGTCCTTCTCAAAGGAAACATCACGGCGTTTTGGAACTATATTGCATGAACGCAAAATTAGATACAGAGGTTACACCTCCACTCAAAACTTTTAATTGTATGGCTGTCTGAGGCACGATTATTTTATTAATTCTGTTGGCACGTTTCGACCAATGGTCATCTTCATAAGGCTATTACATTGGCCGACGGAAAATATCACGTCAGTGTTATCGGTATAGATCTTAAGTGCAAATTCATCTGATTTTTACCGACAGCAATTACCAGCGTACGATTCGCTGCTGAGTGAAAATTTCTTCTAGGAATCAATCAAATAATTTGTATTGTTATGGTAGCAGAGAGTTGGGCGCAAAATAATTACTCGTGGAGTCTATTGATTGAGTACAAAATAAGGTCAAATTTATTGATCAAATTACTTGATAGTGACCCCAAGTATAAAAGACACAACTACTACAACGCAATGTCTACAAGTTAATATGAGAATGATTGACAGGAAAAAGCTACTAAAAATTAAATTGCTCCAGCAAAATCTTATCAAAAAACTGTTTCCAACCTTTAACTTGTATAATATAGCAACGAATACAAAATAATAAACTACAGGGTTATTCCAAATGATGGACACATTTTCAAAATTTCGTATTTACTCAAGTAAAAATCCGAAATGAACAAGTTTTATACAAATGATAAGAGGAAGTTTCAAAGTTCTTTTTCAACATTTTAGATATCAATTTAAAACTTTCTTGAATCCGTTAGAGACAATCGCGGTCGGCCTGTGCTTTTTCCTTTGCACACACTCCCAATCTGTTTAAATTGCTTATGCCAACGGCTAATGCTTTTGCGAGTTCGTGGTTGAGTACCGAATTTGGTACGAAATGCCCGCTGCACTGCAATTTGCGACTCATTTTAGCGAACTCAAGAACACCGAAAACCTTCTGCTCCACAGTCGCCATTTCAGTCACAACTGACAGTGAAACAGAATGACGGCCCTATTGCCGCGCGAACTCTACCGGCCGCATCTGGAAGCACCACCGTCCGCCAGAAACCTTGAAACTTCCTGTCTTCATTGCTAGGTAGGTTGTTCATTTGGGTTTGTTCTTGAATACATACGAATTTTTAAAAATGAGTCCGTCATTTAGAAAAACCCTGTATTACTTTTGCAAGACCTTAATGCAATCATCTTGGTTTACCTCCTCTCTGGAACAAACCACAATCATGGAATCCACTGCTCAGTTGATCTAGGTTAGAACTCGGTAGATGAACCCCTTCTACAGCATAATTTACGGAAATCTAAAATGAATACAAAATAATGCATCTCTTCTGTTGCAGCACGCCAAAACCTCTGCCACTACGCTGCCCAGTAATTCAGCAGCGTACGACGTGTATACAGAATGTCTTCCCTTTACAGAAGCAGCGTTACATGGAGTTCATTGGCACAGACCGTGCCCTCATCTGTATCTCACTCACACTAATTTCATTAACATAAAACAGGCATATGTGACACACTGAAAACATTTCATCAGCTTAACAAACAATATGCAAGCACACGTAATGAGGTCAGTAGCCTCAGACTGCTATTAGAGAAACACCAGTCGATTACTTTCGTCCCTTATAAAGATGTCCTCAGTGTTCCTTTTAAAATACCATTGACTCATTGCAAAGGACTGATCACTGTTAAATTCAGTACCTTGTCTCAGAGCCATATTTCACAAGAGATAGATCGTGACAAACGTGGCGAAGAGTTCCAAGAGGCTCCTCTCATAAACTCTCAGCACAGGCACAGTAGAATCATAATTTAATTCAGACGTAGACTTCGTACGTGGCTATATCGCCACAAATGCAGTTATCACGTTTTCCGGTCAAGCACATACTTTTGCAATAACGCTGTTTGAGCAGGGCTCCAAGCACATCACCTGTTAACGGCCATTTCACTCGGCCCACCAGCCACGCCTCGCCCGCCACGTTTCTGGCTTGTCCCTCTCCGGTCAACAAACCCTTCAGTCACCGACGACCACGGCGCCAAATAACGTCAGGAGCGTCCCAGCCCGAAGAGAGGACATTGCCCTTTGATGCGACTATCGACAAGTGCAGACGTGGCACAGTATCAATCTATTTGATATTGTTTTGAAGATGGCCTATTGCCGAAACGCTTTAGGAAATTAATAAAAATTATTTTTGATCTAGTAAAAAAAATTTAAATGTCGTGTGACTAGGGCCTCCCGTCTGGTAGACCGTTCGCCGGGTTCGGCGACTTGCGCTTCGATGGGGATGAAATGATGGTGATTGGAATAACACAACACTCCCTGAGCGGAGAAAATCTCCGAACCAGCCGGGAATCGAACCCAGGCCCTTGGATTGACATTCTGTCGCGCTTACCACTCAGCTACCGAGGGAGGACTTTAATCTAGTAAAACAAATAATTAAATAATCATAGCATTTACCTTAAGTTGTCCGGCGACTTTGTGTTGCTCTGGTGAGGGTATGATACGATTCTGTGATGTCGGTTGCACACGCACATCCTCATGACCAACATTCACCTTCACATCCATGCTATCGGCAACCTCCGCGCCACTAAATGCACTCACTTCTTCACTTTCATTCACACTTACGTGTGCAATCCTATTCTCGCTTTCCCTACTATTAAGAGAATATCATTTAGGTCACTGCTGTCTGCATTTGATCTACCTACTATCTGCCAACATATTTCCGGAGTTAATTCGGCAAATGTCACTTCACGGGAACCAAGCGTCATCTTACCACGAAACATGTAGCTCTCTTCTCTATATCGTGGTTTGTATATGTGTAGAATTTTTGTGCAGTACTACCACCGCAGAGCGCGCACACAGTAACTACACTCCTGGAAATGGAAAAAAGAGCACATTGACACCGGTGTGTCAGACCCACCATACTTGCTCTGGACACTGCGAGAGGGCTGTACAAGCAATGATCACACGCACGGCACAGAGGACACACCAGGAACCGCGGTGTTGGCCGTCGAATGGCGCTAGCTGCGCAGCATTTGTGCACCGCCGCCGTCAGTGTCAGCCAGTTTGCCGTGGCATACGGAGCTCCATCGCAGTCTTTAACACTGGTAGCATGCCGCGACAGCGTGGACGTGAACCGTATTTGCAGTTGACGGACTTTGAGCGAGGGCGTATAGTGGGCATGCGGGAGGCCGGGTGGACGTACCGCCGAATTGCTCAACACGTGGGGCGTGAGGTCTCCACAGTACATCGATGTTGTCGCCAGTGGTCGGCGGAAGGTGCACGTGCCCGTCGATCTGGGACCGGACCGCAGCGACGCACGGATGCACGCCAAGACCGTAGGATCCTACGCAGTGCCGTAGGGGACCGCACCGCCACTTCCCAGCAAATTAGGGACATTGTTGCTCCTGGGGTATCGGCGAGGACCATTCGCAACCGTCTCCATGAAGCTGGGCTACGGTCTCGCACACCGTTAGGCCGTCTTCCGCTCACGCCCCAACATCGTGCAGCCCGCCTCCAGTAGTGTCGCGACAGGCGTGAATGGAGGGACGAATGGAGACGTGTCGTCTTCAGCGATGAGAGTCGCTTCTGCCTTGGTGCCAATGATGGTCGTATGCGTGTTTGGCGCCGTGCAGGTGAGCGCCACAATCAGGACTGCATACGACCGAGGCACACAGGGCCAACACCCGGCATCATGGTGTGGGGAGCGATCTCCTACACTGGCCGTACACCACTGGTGATCGTCGAGGGGACACTGAATAGTGCACGGTACATCCAAACCGTCATCGAACCCATCGTTCTACCATTCCTAGACCGGCAAGGGAACTTGCTGTTCCAACAGGACAATGCACGTCCGCATGTATCCCGTGCCACCCAACGTGCTCTAGAAGGTGTAAGTCAACTACCCTGGCCAGCAAGATCTCCGGATCTGTCCCCCATTGAGCATGTTTGGGACTGGATGAAGCGTCGTCTCACGCGGTCTGCACGTCCAGCACGAACGCTGGTCCAACTGAGGCGCCCGGTGGAAATGGCATGGCAAGACGATCGTCTCCATGGGAGAACAGCAGCCTGCATTGCTGCGAAAGGTGGATATACACTGTGCTAGTGCCGACATTGTGCATGCTCTGTTGCCTGTGTCTATGTGCCTGTGGTTCTGTCAGTGTGATCATGTGATGTATCTGACCCCAGGAATGTGTCAATAAAGTTTCCCCTTCCTGGGACAATGAATTCACGGTGTTCTTATTTCAATTTCCAGGAGTGTAGGTCCACGCAGGCGGCACGGTAGGAGAGGGGACATGGATAGTGGTGGAGACACTGGTCTGAGCAACCACCACGCGAAAGAGACATTAAGTATGAGAAAAGAAATAAGCTAGACATAATGAGTCTGCAAACGATTGTACCAACAGGTTATGTCAGTACGTCCAGTGATTCGACGGATGTAGACTACTGTGTCCTGAAATTCGCACCATTTGAAATTCGCACCCAGTGAAATTCGCACCCATAAAAGGTCGAGGAAAGGTCCTCTCATCTCTCCATCCGATCTCCACGCGGCAGGTAGAATTGCCTCTCCGCAGGTATAGTTCAATTCTTTTATCTTGGCGGTTCGCGCATACCCGCTCAGACGCGGGATATTGCTGCGTTGCCAGTTGTACGCACCAAGAGAAGCAGCGCCATAGTATAGTTCGAAAACTTACGTTTAGGGGGGAGCGCGCAGTTTATGAAGTAAAGCCACCACGGCCGCATTAACCCTGCTACAGAGACGTGCTCCCCGCATTCCGCGATATGCGCGATTTTGTCATCATTGCACTGCTCACCTGTGCAGACACATGGTGTTTCGACTGCTTTGACACACTTTGTCATTCGATTTCACAAAAACTATTTGGCCCAAAAATTTGATTTTTACACATGTTCTTGACTGATACCTTCCCCCCATAAACGACTTAATTTTGTTTCGATGTTCAACGCAGTTATTGTGCAGCATTAGATGTAGTAAACCATTCTGGACCGATCCATGATTTCTACCATCATAAGACTCCGCTTCAATCATGCCCACAACATCTACATCAGATCAACGTTTACAGTTCACCAGCATGTGAGTGTGATCCTGAGTCGGAAGCTGATGTCAACCACATCTTATTTATGTGCCCCAAATTTGACCATGAACGGTTGGTCATTCTGAAGACATTGCTGAGTATGGGCTACCATCTTCCTCGATCAGCTTCTTCTCTCTTGTGTACTAAAGACTTTCGTCTATATAAAGTGGTAGTTACCTTCATTAAGAGTACTGGTTACAATCTGTAGGTTTTAATGGTGTACGTAAATTATAAATATGTCTTGCTGATGAAGATATTTCAGAATTGGTGTGAATTGTAAGCCAAGACACTTTTAATTCTTTTCCAATTCAATTCAATTCACTTTTTAAAACACTATGTACAAAACTGTAACAGTTAAGCTTTTTATTCTTGTAAATATGCATTTCTGAATTTGTTTATTCAGTTATGCGTACATTGTCCCTATGTGTTGCCGATGGCTAAATTGAGTACACACTCAAAGGCCAAATAAAAAAAAAAACCATTGCACAAAATTTTTAAGAGTTTGCAGACGTAAAAGTCCATAGCATATACTTTCTGTATGGTCGATTTTAGTTGCCACTAGAAATTTCAAAAAATTACATTCAAAAGAATAAAATTCATGGAGTAAGACACTTCGATATTGTTTTTAAATAAAGAAAATATTAAGCACTGCGCAAGGTTTGAACTCAGAACCTTTTGCTTAGCAGCCACACACTTTAACCATTATCCTAACGCAGCTCATCATTCAATACATCTCTTGGAGGACTTTAAAATATCACGCAAAATACCGACAAACACTGTTGGTATGATTATGAATTACTCAACTTTCGTCGAAGTACAATAGGAAATAAACAATTACCGCTGTTCTTTATTGCGAAACAGCGGTTAGTGAGAATGATACAAACACCTTTCCTTGCTATCGCCTGACTTAGGAGGCTTATTGCTTGTTTGCTTTAATTAATTAATAGAATATGAAGCAATTGGTATAAGGAATGCTTTTTCCAATCTTTCTATAAAAGAAAGTCTGCTATCAAGACATTGCTTTTGTTCAATTACTTTATTTATGACTGAGCGTTTCTAAAACTGAAGACACTCGTCCGTGCTCTGCACTGCAGTCGAGCTCTGGCAACGTCGTTCTCTGTTCATTGGCTGACTGTGTTTGGTGACGTCAGATGCGCAGAACGAACCTAAACTCGGCCGCCAACATAAATGACGCGCACTTTAGGAGAGCTGAAGGCCCTGTTTTACTGCAATGTGTGGCCACAACAGTGTTGCCAGCAACACTGCTGTAACGCCTTAATGCTCAGGCCATATCCGTCTCAGTTCTTGTCTGTATGTGTTTGCTTTTCACTAGTAGCCTCCCTTCTTCTTCCTCAGCCGACAGTGCTGCTGTTTCAAGTCACGCAAAACAGAATTATTTCGTTCTTGGAGATTAGGTTCATCTAATGAATTACACGAACCACTGCTCCAAGAATACAGAAGCAGCTACAGGTATGTAAAATTGGGCAAACGAGGCAACCAACGAGAAATCTATGAACGTGGTAAATACATCTACAACTAGAGCGAAAGAAACAGAAACTAATGTTTACAAAGAGCGAGTTCCGTGAAAGGACATTCTCACATCTATCGTTTTTGAAGATCTGCAGCACTGAACAGAAATTTTAGTCTACATCGGTTATTAAGGCGCCTAAACATTTTTGTAGCTTCATCAGGTGTTTTAAAAGGTCGTCAATTTGCCAACTGTCATTATTTTATTGCGATGGTTTTGTACATTACTTTCCACGCCCTATAACTCTGGTCAATTCTGGTCTACTGCTTTGATAAATTCCTTGAGCCCTTCCACCAAAGCATTGCAAATGCCTTCTACCAAGAAGCTTATGGATGACTAATGAACTTAAAAGATATAAAATTTTTCAGTGTGTCGCGCATGGCAGTTCAAAAATGTGGAAGAAAAGACGTTTTTAAACATTTACGACGCAGTAGCTGATTAATTATTTTTCTTGGTTGACTAGTATCGGACTTAGCCCATTTTCACAAGCCACTTCTTACAGAGCGTAAAATCTGTTACAAGTGAATGTGCTGATTGTAGATAATAAAGGTGTCATAAATAATATGGTTCATATGGTAATTATTTACGTATTTTGTATTTAGGATGTGTTTGGTGTGGACAGTTTTATTTGTGTCACCGCACTTGAATGTACCTCAATCTGCGTTCTAAGGTGTCACAATTGTATTCACACCTTACTGTACCGCATTATGTTAATGTATCTGCTTAACATATATTATTTTAATTGTTGTGTCATCATTACCAAGCATGATGTGATCCATGTGACAACGATATTTTAAATACAGTGGAGAATTTGTTCTTATTGGATTACACTGGCTTATTTATTGCAGGAACTCTCGCAGTTTTGACAGAAACACACTCGACACCAACATCATTTATAAAGTAGCCATAACATGACGATGTAACTATTCTGACAGTTAAAAAAAAGAATGCAACGAATGTAACAAAGCCTACGTTGGACAGACGGACGTTTAAGGGGACCTGGACGTGAAATGACTGAAATATTCGAAAACATATTTTTGTCACCATCTCACAGACAAATTTCTCCCTTTTCAAAAAATGTATTTTTTAGCTACTTTTCAATTGTTGATTTGGTCTTAAGCTCTCTTTGAACAAATTCCTGCGAACCAGCCACGCTCGTCCGACAAGCAAGGAATATCACCATAAACATTTCTTGCCTGCGACAGTCATGGAAACAATAAAGCCAATATACAGGGACCTTGCAGGTACAAAATTACTTGGCAGATGTCTACATGGCCGTACACCAAACACTAAATGCGTGTGACAAAGAGAACCAAAAACAGTCTTTGTTCGATTGTCATCTGTTTCAATGGTGGTGTAATTAGCAAGACAAAATTAATGGACAAACTAGGCATCCAACCAGGAAATAACATGATAGCTGTGTTGTAGATTATCAGCAAGTAGTTAAAGCTGAAAGGGTTGCGAAAGTCAGCACTAACGGTCCACAGCAAGGAAAAGGTTTATGAAAAAGTCCACACAGGATGAAGAAGCAGCTGGCCAGCAAGAACAATGTCAATGGAATGTTCTGAAAGAGGCATACAGTGAGTCAAAGACATTGAGAACAGTCTTTTCTCATTTTCTCGAAACTACATTTTCAGGACATTAAGTACATATATCTTCACAATGATTTGAGCTATGTTCACCAAATTCTTCCAGAGTGAACCGTCTATTATACAGAACGTCGTATTTCTTAAACTGAAACAGATAATTAAATAGCTTTCCTTGTACAGTTTTAGTTAATGTTGGTACAAAATCGCAACATCCTTCGCATTGTAGATCAAGAGTGACACGCGATGAAAGCGAGATGTAGACATGTAGCCCGTTGAACTCCAGGTAACCTTAAAACGATATATACGGGATACATAAACGGAAGCGAAAATAGCAAAAAACAAAAAAAAATGGTTCAAATGGCTCTGAGAACTATCTGACTTAACATATGCGGTCATCAGTCCCACAGAACTTATAACTACTTAAACCTAACTAACCTAAGGGCATCACACACATCCATGCCCGAGGCAGGATTCGAACCTGCGACCGTAGCGGTCGCACGGTTCCAGACTAAAGCACTTAGAATCGCTCGGCCACATCGACCGGCCGAAAATAACCTTTCAGTTTTCAGCATGCACCTCTGAGAATAATACACACTTCATTAAAGATATCGAGAGAAATTTCGCTTCTTTACAGATGGCTTGAAAGGCCAATTGATGGACATGCTAGAAGAAATACCTGTACAAATCTATATTCACACGACTAAGCTCCCAGAACAAATGTTACATTAACAAACAGAATCGAGCAGCACAAAAACCATAGAAAATTTCCGTAGCACCAAAGCACCTTAATCAGCACATGAAAGACACTCCACCATGCATTAATCATCAAATGCGCGACTACAAACGATTCACAGAAACCTTCAAGAGTGCCTTAATCAGCATATGACTCGCAATCTACACAGTGAGAATTATAATAGCAGAATATTATTGTATGTAGATTTCACTGAAATGCAAATTAAACAATATATTTGCTTTCAAATAGTGCTGAAAGGGCAGAATATTATTGTATGTAGATTTCACTGAAATGCAAATTAAACAATATGTTTGCTTTCAAATAGTGCTGAAAGGAAATGAAATATTTATTGTATAACTGTGATGTAATGGAACATGGTCTTACATTGGATACAGTCATTGATCTTAATACAATCGCGAAGTAAATTAAATACATCAAAGATTATATAAGACATAATAAAATTCGTTGCATCAACATGTGTCAAAATTGTGATAATATTTACGATAAATAAGCCAGCGTGACACACATTGTAATTCATTGAGGAACACCTTCATTGCATATAAAATATCGTTGTCACGTGAATCACATCATGCTGGGTAAGCATGCTGGGTATGCATATTATGCAGGTACGTTAACATAATACAGTAAGATGTAACTACAATTGTGACATATTTTAACGCAGATCTGAGATACATGTAAGTGTTACGACATAAATAGAACTGTCCACGCCAAACACATCCTAAATACAAAATACGTAACTAGTTACCATATGAACCATAATACTAATGATAGGCTACATTTATTATCCACATTCGAGCATCGACCCATTACATATTTTATTCTCTGTAACAAGTGGCATTTGAAAATAGGCAAAACCCGAAACTTGTCAGCCAACGCTAAGTAAGTAACAGCTCTGGTTTAAACTTTTAAAAATGTGTTTTTTTCAGCTCTTGAAAGAAGAATATCAGACCTCTGTGTCAACCTCCGCTAGCCGAAAAGTGAACGGTTGCAACTCTTATATAATAGATAATAGTGGTATTGGTTTTACCAATTCTTGGAAGAATTACTTTTAAACGATATATTCGAAATCGAATTTCAGTATCCTAGAAAAGGTATGTTCCCAGTATAAATTAACAAGCTAAAGTTTCGGAAGCAGTTAGCCTGCTTTAAAAAAGGAGGCATGTCCTATTTCTTTTGTTTTTGGTAATTTTTTTCCTTGTAGAATGGAAATGTAGGAGAGCTCCACTCACATCCACTATCTTACTTTTGTTCATTACGCGCCATAGTGTCGCTTGTGTAAACACATTTGGCCCAGAAACGTTTTGCCGCAAACATTGCAGAGCGACAGTGGCCGGCAATGTGGCCGTACATTCGGCTGTAATTTTTGTGGCCGTGATATTGACAGGCAACACTGCCGTCCAGTCCGTGTAAACGTATTTTTACGTGGTGTACAGGTGAAGGGGACTAGTGATGATCGAATAAGATTCGTAATGCCACATTACTTATTATGAGAAGTGATCATTTTTTCTGTTAGATGATTTTTACTTAGTATTATATTTTCAGAGACTACAATCGAAAACAGAGAAACCAATTTACAAACACAGAATTTAAATAAATAACCACTTTACTTGACAAAGAATTCTTTAAAATAAACACAAAGTAAAATATGGTCCACAGCTGTGGATCAGCATATGGTACATATATTGTATTTAAGATGCTTTGTCATACTAACTAAAAGTACAGGGTTAAGCACGAATATAGGTGAAATTAGCTGTACACGGCTTCTCACGTCACACCTAGCGCTACAAACGCGCAGGCCTTGTACAGGGCGCCTCCATCTTCGCACATTATGCGACAACGCATGTCATATACTTTACGTTACATATAGATGGTGGTCCATTGATAGTGACCGGGTCAAATATCTCACGAAATAAGCATCAAATGAAAAAACTACAAAGAACGAAACTCGTCTAGCTTGAAGGGGGAAACCAGATGGTGCAATGGTTGGCCTGCTACATGGCGCTGCCATAGGTCAAACGGATATCAACTACGTTTTTTTTTAAATAGGAACCACCATTTTTATTACATACTCGTGTAGTACCTGAAGAAATATGAATGTTTTAGTTGGACTACTTTTTTCGCTTTGTGATGATGGCGCTGTAATAGTCACAAACGTATAAGTACGTGCTTTCACGTAACATTCCGCCAGTGCGGACGGTACTTGCTTCGTGATACATTACCCGTGTTAAAATGGATCGTTTACCAATTGCGGAAAAGGTCGACATCGTGTTGATGTATGGTTATCGTGATCAAAATGCCCAACGGGCGTGTGCCTTGTATGCTGCTCGGTATCCTGGACGACATCATCCAAGTGTCGGGCCGTTCGCCGGATAGTTAGGTTATTTAAGGAAACAGGAAGTGTTCAGCTACATGTGGAACATTAACCACGACCTGCAACAAATGACGATGCCCTAGCAGGTGTTTTAGCTGCTGTCGCAGCTAATCCGCACATCTGTAACAGACAAGTTGCGCAAGAATCGGGAATCTCAAAAACGTTGGTGTTGAGAATGCTACATCAACATCGATGACACCCGTAGCATATTTCTATTCACCAGGAATTCCATGGCGACGACTTTGAACATCGCGTACTGTTCTGCCACTGGGCACAAGAGAAATTACGGGACGATGACAGATTTTTTGCACGCGTTCTATTCAGCGACGAAGCGTCATTCACCAACAGCGTTAACGTAAACCGGCATAATATGCACTATTGGGCAACGGAAAATCCACGATGGCTGCGACAAGTGGAACATCAGCGCAGCGACCTTGGCGGGTTAATGTATGGTGCGGCATTATGGGAGGAAGGATAATTGGCCCCCATTTTATAGATGGCAATCTAAATGGTGCAATGTGTGCTGATTTCCTACGTAATGTTCTACCGATGTTACTTAAGATGTTTCTCTGCATGACAGAATGGCGATGTACTTCCAACATGATGATGTCTGGCACATAGCTCGCGTGGGATTGAAGCGGTATTGAACAGCATATTTGATGACAGGTGGATAGGTCGTCGAAGCACCATAACATGGCCCTCATGTTCATCGGATCTGACGTCCCCAGATTTCTTTCTGTGGGGAAAGTTGAAGGATATTTGCTATCGTGATCCACCGACAGCGCCTGACAACATGCGTCAGCGAATTGTCAGTGCATGTGCGAACATTAAGGAAGGTGAACTACTCGCTGTTGAGAGGAATGTCGTTACACGTATTGCCAAATGCATTGAGGTTGACGGACATCATTTTGAGCATTTATTGCATTAATGTGGTATTCACAGGTAATCACACTGTAACAGCATGCATTCTCAGAAATGATAAGTTCACAAAGGTACATGTATCACATTGGAACAACCAAAATAAAATGTTCAAACGTACCTACGTTCTGCATTTTAATTTCAAAAACCTACCTCTTACCAACTGTTCGTCTAAAATTGTGAGCCATATGTTTGTGGCTATTACAGCATCATCTATCACAAAGCGAAAACAGTGGTCCAACTAAAACATTCATATTGCTTTACGCACTACACGAATATGTAATAAAAAATTAGGGTTCCTATTTAAAAAAAAAACAGTTGATATCCGTTTGACCTATGGCAGCGCTATCTAGCGGGCCAACCATAGCGCCTTATGGTTTCCCCCTTCAAGCTAGACAAGTTTCTTTCTGTGTAGTTTTTTCGTTTGACGCTTATTTCGTGAGATATTTGGCCCTGTCACGATCAATGGCCCACCCTACATATATAACATTTTTTCTGGAGATGGACGACGTTGGCCGATGCAGGCCATATGTGAAAATTTTGTATTTAAAATATAAAAATATCAATCAGTCAATCATGGTACTCCATACATGACACGTCGTTTCTTATAGGGAGTGATAATGTTATGTCTATGGATTTTTCGTAATAAACAGACTCCCATCACACTTTATCCAGGCTTTGGACTAGCTAAGTGGCAAGATCAAACTATCGTTTGGACTTTTTTGATTTTAAACACGTCTAAATGATAGTTTGATCTTGCCATTTAGCTAGTACTTTTTAAATATTTGTTATTTTTTGTATATAATTTTTTAAAATTTTATATTTTATTTTTAAATTTGTAAGGCACTATGAGTATTTACATTTCGTGCATCCTTTTCATATACGAGGGCCGTTCAGAACGTAACCTCTGGTTGATTTAAAAAAATACACCAAGTTAAATAAAAATATTTTAATATATACATCTTACAACTACATCTTTGCACTATTTTTCTACATAGTCTCCATAGCGATTGAGGCACTTATCGTATCTCTTCACAAGCTTTGAAATTCCTTCTGCATAAAAATCACCCGCTTGTGCCTGGAGCCAGCCTGTGACCGCATCTTTGAGCTCTTCGTCGTCATCAAACTGCTGTGACCCGAGCCATTTCTTCAAATGCATGAAGAGGTGATAATCACTTGGCGCCAGATCTGGGCTGTAAGGTGGATGGTTGATAACGTCCCACTTGAAGGACTCAAGAAGGGCCGTTGTTCTGCGAGCAGAGTGAGGACGGGCGTTATCGTGCAAAAAAACGATACCGGAAATCAGCATACCACGGCGTTTGTTCTGTATAGCCCGTCGTAACTTTTTTATTGTTTCACAGTACACGTCTTGATTAATGGTCGTACCACGTTCCATGAATTCAACCAACAACACCCCTTTGGCATCCCAAAACACCGTTGCCATCAGTTTTCTGGCAGAAAAATCTTGCGAGGCTTTTCTTGGTTTGGTAGGCGAATTTGAATGTGCCCACATCTTTGATTGTTCTTTTGTCTCAGGGTTCACGTACTTAATCCAGGTTTCGTCACCGGTCACGATTCTGTTTAACAATGGTTCTCCTTCGTCCTCATAACGTGACAGAAAGTCTAATGCAGAGGTCATTCTATGAGTTTTGTGGTGGTCGGTAAGAATTTTGGGCACCCATCGTGCACAGAACTTACGGTAACCCAATCTTGCTGTCACTATCTCGTACAATAGAGTCTTAGAAATCTGTGGAAAACCAGTAGACAACTCCGACATTGAGAAACGTCGATTTTCACGAACTTTTGCATCAACTGTCTGAACGAGTTCATCAGTCACCAATGATGGTCTACCACTCCTCTCTTCATCATGAACGTTTTCTCGTCCACTTTTAAATAAACGTACCCATTCACGGACAACTCCTTCACTCATAACTCTTGGTCCGTACACGGCACAAAGCTCACGATGAATAGCTGCTGCAGAATATCCTTTGGCTGTAAAAAACCTTATGACAGCACGCACTTCACATTTGGCGGGGTTTTCTATTGCAGCGCACATTTCAAACTGCCCAAAAACTAAACTAGCGCAGGTACGACGTTCACTCGACCACGGCTTGATGCCGACTGACCTGTTGAGTGCGTGAACGCACAGATGGCGTCGCTACTCCCCCCACAACCCGCACTGTGACCAATCGGAGGTTACTTTCTGAACCGCCCTCGTATATCGTCCAACACTAACATATGTCTTCATTCAAATTTTTGGATGTAAGAGATTTCTTTCAAACAAGCCTTGTTGTCACCATTATCTTCATTCTTTTCTACTGTTTTTCCCAGCCTTTCATCAAGTTTCGTATACGTTGTTTTCTTTCGTTTGCCTTCCATACTCAATTCTGACCTCATTAATGTACATGTCGAGTTCTCTGTTTCTGTCTTCATACACTCAATCACGTCTTTAATTTTATGATTCGGTTTTCAGAGGTGATTATTAATTTTGTTGTGCCAACCTTCTGCAGCGTTGGTGGTGCGATGGCGTCGCTGATGCAGTTCCAAAGACTGATCGAGTTTTCGTGATTTTCCAACCATCTATCTACAAAATAGTCGAAAACAGAAATCTTGGCGATATCCGGTATTTGTGAATGTATCACCAGCCAGTTATATAGCAGACATCTTCTGGTCGAAGGAATGCCAGAGTAGCAAAGATGCGACTTTGCAGACTTACTTCTTCGTTTTCTCTGTATTTACAAGGAAGTTCAAAGTCTTGCACTTTCCTCCAGAGAGATTTCTTCATATGGAAATGGCAATCATGCACCTGAACCGACGGCATCACAACTTTTTTTTGTGGCGGCGTTCGTAGCGACAAGCAATTCGCTGTAGAAACGGCTTACGAAGTCACCGTCACACTTTTAATAGCCGGCCGACCGGTCCACTGAAACAGTGAACAGAAAGATGAAAACCCAAACACTCTGATTAAATAAAAGTCGGTACTTATATTTATTAACGAAGATACAAAACACAGTAGTGAACTCCGTGTCTACAGAGATCTGTCTAGTTCGAGTCGGAGAGGCTAGGTCAGCGTCGGCTGACGACAAACAACAACTCTGCTGCGATGAACACACAACTGACTAGCAAGTACACAATTCGGTGGCGAGTATCCAACTGAGCGGCGAATACAGAACTGTCCTAGCGCTCGCGACTCCAGCGCTTAAGAAGCCAGAAGCCAGCGGTGGCGCGCGCAGACTTGCGGCGATTTCCTGTCTCGCTGGCGCTGCTTATGCGGACGGCGTCCGGACTTTGATGCTGCCAACCTATTGGCAGCGGGCTCGGGTGGCATTACTGGCTAGGATATAACACTTTTAGCTCAGTAATCGCAGTTGATTCGAAATGACTGTGACATTATTAGATTTCCATTCTGGTACATTATCCGCAACATTGCGAAAAAGAAAGCTGTATGTTACTTTTCTTTTGATTGGTAAGGATGCAAAAGCCACCGGATAGAAGTTTGTTTCGTACTTTGGACTTCCGAAGTCTGCCTGAATAGTATATATTTGTTAAAATTTCTTGCTACAGCATTTGAAGGTCCCATCCATAAAAAAGTATTTTTAGTCTTTAGAGCCACTCTTCCTGCTTTTCCGCTAAAATCTGTGATCCTATTTTCAAAGGATCACTTAAAAGAAAACTACTGCCATCATTCATGGTTAGTAACTCTGCTTGAAGATCAACTTCTTGTCGTGTTTCTGGCTCTTTCTGATTGCCGTGTGATTTGGCCTAGTGCATGTATAATATCTTCCTTATTACTTGCTGTTCTTGCATTTCGGTAACAAAATCATACCCTCGATTGTGCAAGCCGCCTATCTCTTCGGTATATATTTTAGAAATCGAAGTCTCTTCCTCTCGTGATCTCTTCTTCGCCTGATTTAATGTCTTTCTTACTTCAAAGCGAGAGTCCGGTGCCCCACATTAATGCTCGTTTGAACTAAGCACGATACAGTCTTTGGTCTTAAGCATTCCTCGGCAATATGTTGTTCTATGTTTGTAACAGCGCCATACCATAGTCCCATCTGTTTTGGTTCTCTTTACGATGTACGAGAAACCATCATAGTGGGCACATGCTTTACCATGGGTGGTTGTTGACAGTTCCATATCGAACGAAAGGCGAACGAGTCGAACACTCTGAAAGTTAGACTCACACTGACAGTGACTAGCTAAGCGGTCAGCCACTTGAGTGGGCGTGGACTTCTCCAGTGCAGGCAGGACGCGCCGCGCAGGGGTCGTTTCCGGTGGATGACAACTCCAGGGAGCGCAGGTAGGCTCTGCCCTTGAGCAGGTAGCTTCCAGCAAAACTGAGTGCGAATTTCATCGATTTCTGGCTGGGTGCGATTTTCACTACGTGGGGTTTTGACATATCCGTGGACTACAGTACTGAAAAGATGTCACATAAACAAAGGATCAACTAAAGCCAAACAAGGTCGACAACACACTGTCGGAAAGAAAAGGGGGTAGAAAGAGGCAGCATAGCGGACAATGTCGCTTGCTGAGCTACTGAAAACGTAAAACAAAGAACATGTATCACTTGCAAGTTGTGTGTCAGCCCCTTGAAAATTTTTTTATTCTCGTTCTTCCGCATCTTTTCAACGGAGGAAAGCCCTGGAGAGTACTTCTAGCTACATTTACACCTCCCGCCATTTACCGAGTAAGTGGAGTAGCTAGTACTTCCTGTAAACCACTCAACCACATGTTAAAGAGACTTCCGTTTCGTCGTGTGCCTCTTCCAAAATAAATTCACTGGCACCACCTATAATCACACATGCCTGACTGTGAAATTTTCTTACACCTATAAAATGTGAAGACTACAGCGTAGTGCAGTAAAGAGACAACAATGAGAAAGCACAGAGTGTGAAGGTCGTCAGGTGACAGTCACCTCAGTTTGCCGCCCTTAGGAGCAACAAGAAGGAATCTGCTATGTCCCCTGGCGACACAACCCCAACCATACAGTTGCCTAGTTGCGAACGTCAGGTTGCCAAGCTCTGGCCCCTAACGCCAGTTTCTCTGGAGCTGAAACGTAAACAATCCGCAGCAACACACACGCTGGGTTGTCACAACAAAACGAGCAGCAGTTCGTATGTGACACCAGCCTCGCTGATGGAGGCAGAAGCATCAACACAGACCGAGATTCCATCGTGGCGCCACTTCAGTTCCGCGATTCATGTACCACCACAGGTATCCTTCCACCAGACAGGTATTTAGGTCGCCGCCTGACCGCTATGCAGCCAGTTCGCATTCCAGTAATTACCTGCTGGAACATTCCAATGCTTCAATGATTAGTTACCAGACTGAACTAAGTAACGCAGACAGACGTTCCCAGAAAGAGTTGCTACATTTTGTTACTTAGACTCATTGAAATTCCACTGTTATTGGCAACCAGAGGTCGTCAATCATGAGGTGTTGCTCCCATCGGTGATGAATACTAGAAATACGATGAGTATTACCATTTGCTCACTCCTTGTCACGCTACACTGAGAACGAGGATCAGCGTTTGTGCCTTCCTTGACCCTACAATGACAATGAGAAACAAAATTTCCAACGTTTATTCAGAGTTTGCAGCACCAAAGGATCAACTTTCTCGTCCCCATTGCAATAGAGACAATTACACTTAACTGGGTCATTATGTCTACACAATGATTAGTGATGGCTCTCGATCTTCCACCATAATCGAGTCCATCAACATGAGGTGGCAAATATGACGTAGCCAAGGAAGTGGAAACGTGGGTTCTACTATGCCAAGACTGCTTGGTAGCTACAACAGGAAAACACTATTAATTATCAGGAGTACAAAATAAGAAAGTATTTATTACTTAACTTTGTTGAAGTCCATGATCAATTGGTTGGCAATTATAGAAGACGCGACCAGACTAAGTGTCTGTAGAATGACATAATTTATAAATCACAAATCTTGCAGTAACGAATTAATCTCTCGTAATCTTGAATGTCGAATCCGGTGAATTTGAAGACTAACTTGGCACTGGGCTACAAAGACTTGATGGCAGCAATGACTGAGCTGCAGACGATGACTAACACCGGCGCTGGCTGACGACTGAGCGCGGCTACGAACTGTAGACTGGCACAATTGCACTACACTCTTGCTGTACATGAAGTGGCCTAGCGGCGCCTCGCGGCGAGCGTAAGTACTGCGACTGGCTGTGTACTCTTTGGCTGACACAGCCGTTTTTCTATTCCGTTTATCGAGAGAATCGCATCCGGGAGATCGATCTCTCAGGCAGCGGTGTGGTCGTGTGACTGACGACATCACAATTAGCGTCCAGATTGTCAGAGTCTCATATTTTTCTGCTTTCCCATAGTAGCCTTCCAAACCAGTGCACAGCTTTGGACTGTTCCTAACATTTATTCTCTTTATAAACGTTTTCTCAATGCTCACTGTCTCGTTTCATTTTTCTCTTAGCTTATTCTGGTCCTTCAGTTCCTTAACGTGGATCTACATCTACATTTATAATCCGCAAGCCACCCAATGGTGTGTAGTGGAGGGCACTTTACGTGCCACTGTCATTACCTCCCTTTCCTGTTCCAGTCGCGTATGGTTCGCGGGAAGAACGACTGCCGGAAAGCCTCCATGCCTGCTCGAATGTCACTAATTTTACATTCGTGATCTCCTCGGGAGGTATAAGTAGGGGGAAGCAATATATTCGATACCTCATCCAGAAACACACCCTCTCGAAACCTGGACAGCAAGCTACACCGCGATGCAGAGCGCCTCTCTTGCAGAGTCTGTCACTTGAGTTTGCTAAACATCTCCGTAACGCTATCACGCTTACCAAATGACCCTGTGACGAAACGCGCCGCTCTTCTTTGGATCTTCTCTATCTCCTCTGTCAACCCGACCTGGTACGGATCTCACACTGATCAGAAATACTCAAGTATAGGTCGAAAGAGTGTTTTGTAAGCCACCTCCTTTGTTGATGGACTACATTTTCTAAGGACTCTCCCAATGAATCTCATCCTGGCACCCGCCTTACCAAAAATTAATTTTATTCCACTTCAAATCGTTCCGTACGCATACTCCCGGATATTTTACAAAAGTTACTGCTACCAGTGTTTGTTCCGCTATCATATAATCATACATTAAAGGATTCTTCTTTCGCAATACATTATATTTGTCTATGTTAAGGGTCAGTTGCCACTGACTGCACCAAGTGCCTATCCCCTTTGCAGATCTTCCTGCATTTCGCTACAATTTTCTAATGCTGCAACTTCTCTGTGTACTACAGCTTCACCCGGGAAAAGGCGCATGGAACTTTCGACACTATCTACTAGGTCATTTATATATATTGTGAAAAGCAATGGTCCCATAACACCCCACTGTGGTATGCCAGAGTTTAGTTTAACGTCTGTAGATGTCTCACCATGCTGTGTTCTGTTTGATAAAAACTCTTCAATCCAGCCACACAGGTGGTCTGATATTCCGTAGGCTCTTACTCTGTGCATCAGGCGACAGTGCGGAACTGTATCGAACGCCTTCCGGAAGTGAAGGAAAATGGCATCTACCGGGGAGCCTGTATCTAATATTTTCTGGGTCTCATGAACAAATAAAGCGAGTTGGGTCTCACACGATCGCTGTTTCCGGAATCCATGTTGATTCCTACAGAGTAGATTCTGGGTTTCCAGAAATGACATGATACGCGAGCAAAAAACATAATCTAAAATTCTATAACAAATCGATGTCAGAGATATAGGCCTACAGTTTTGCGCATCTGCTCGACGACCCTTCTTGAAACCTGGGATTACCTGTGCTCTTTTCCAATCGTTTGGAACCTTCCGTTCCTCTAGAGACTTGCGGTACGCGGCTGTTAGAAGAGGGGCAAGTTCTTTCGCGTACTCTGTGTAGAATCGTCCTGAGCTATGTCCACTCTGGGCACCCATTCAATGCTTATTCTAAAAATTTTCGTGCTCCAGTGAAACAATAATATTGTGAGACCCCTCTCTACACTTTTATCGATCCTCCTCCTCACATTCCGAGTGCTCATCCGCATCCTACGCAATCTGCGGCGCCCTCCACGCCGCTTCTCGACACATTACGCATTCCGAGGCATCATCCACGCCACTCCTGGCTGTTTTATATATTCTACATCCTCCGTATCACTCCTCGACATCTATCCACTCTATATAAGCAAAGCTTTCGGCGCTCCCGCCACCTCACGCCTTTTCCCCACCCTCTGGTCCAACCCCTCTTCAAGTTCCCATTCATCCACTTCCCACGCCCTTTCCTTCCTTCCTCTGTTCCTTCAGTGGCTCCTTATAGCGGAAGCAGCCCTTTCCCAAGCAGTCTGAACTCAGCAATCTGCACCTCCAGCGACACCGTCAACTCCAGAGGCTCATTCGTCTCCAGCGGAACCTTCGTCTCCAGCGGCACGATCTTCTCCTGTGGCATCATCGCTTCAAATTGCTCCATCGACTCCAGTGACACCATCACTTCCACCGGCACCATCACTTCCAGTGGCATCATCCTCTCTAGTGTCACGTCCTATCCTACATGCTTCCAGTCTGGCTCTAGTAGGCTGTCCACCTCTGGTTACACATACCCACGACCCATCCTTTCAGGTCCCTTCTGTACATCACGCGAGATCTCAAACACTTCTAGCATACCGTACTTCTTTCTCCCGGACAGGTCACAAACGCTATACTTTTGCGCTGTTTTCAGAGTAGTAGCATAGCAAAATGCAACACGCTTTCTGAAGATCGACACGCTGCCTGGTCACCTCTCCAGGACTCCTCGTGCAAGTGGAACCGTTTGTGGCCATAGGGTCTTTTCGTGTCATACAGCCCAGCAACAGTTCCTTCTCTGAACACCCCATTTAGACGATCAGCAGGACTTCCATGATTTCCAGTTGTGCGCTCCTGCAAATTACGTCGCAGACCTGGGCATGCCAGACCACGTCTCATTCGCTGCGTTCAGCCACCAGTTCGGCCTTCCAATACAACAACCCTGAACGTCTCTCTTTTTTCAGGTTTGGTCCACCCTATTCTCCTCCGATCTATATTCATGCCCATAAATTAAGAATAATGTTGGTACACGGTAAAACATCGCTCTGGTGGGCGGTTTGCGGGTTTCAATCTCCTCGGGGTATGAACATGCGGTGCATTTGACCTGCGGTCGTTGCACGGTGGTGCTGGCAGCAGTCCACATACGCACAGGTGTGTGGGTGCATGTCAGAGTACGGTGCAGCGAGTAAGTGTGCAGACGTTTTCAGACGTGCTAATGGTGACTGTGTGTTGAAAATGGCTCAAAGAGCACATATTGATGACGCTATGAAGTGTAGAATACTACGGCTACTGGAGGCTGGTCAAACGCAGGTTGTCGCACAGGCCCTCCGTGTTCCACAAAGTGTGATCTCAAGATTATGGCAACGATTCCAGCAGACATGAAACGTGTCCAAGCGCTACCCTACTGGACGCCCACAGTAGACCACAAGAAGACCGATATCTCACCATCAGTGCCCGCAGATGGCCACGGAGTACTGCAGGCAGCCTTGCTCAGGACCTTACCGCAGCCTCTGGAACAGTTGTCTCCAGACACACAGTCTACAGACAGTGAACAAACGTGGTTTATTCGCCCGGAGACCTGCAAAGTGCATTCGACTGAACCCTCGTCACAGAAGAACGCGTAAAGCCTGGTGTCACGAACGCAGTACATGGTCACTGGAACAGTCGTCCCAGGTTAAGTTCACGGACGAATCCAGGTATGGTCTGAACAGTGATTCTCGCCAGGTTTCCATCTGACGTGAACCAGGAACCCGATATCAACCCCTTAATGTCCTTGAAATGCACCTGTATGTAGGTCGTGGTTTGATGGTGTGAGGTGGGATTATGATTGGTGCACGTACACCCCTGCATGTCTTTGACAGATGAGCTGTAACAGGTCAGGTGTATTGGGACGTCATTTTGCACCAGTATGTCCGTCTTTTCAGGGATGCAGTGGGTCCCACCTTCCCCCTGATGGATGACAACGCACGGCCCCACCGAGCTGCCATCGTGGAGGAGTACCTTGAAACAAGAAGATATCAGGCGAATGGAGTGGCCTGCCTGTTCTCCAGACCTATACCCCATGGATCAGGTTTGGAATGCTCTCGGTCGACATATCGCTGCACGTCTTCAAACCCCTAGGAAACTTCAGGAGCTACGGCAGGCACTGGTGCAACAATGGGAGGCTATACCCCAGCAGCTTCTCTACCACCTGATCCAGAGTATGCCAGCCCATTGTGCGGCCTGTATACGTGTCCTTAGTGATCGTATCCCATACTGATGGGGTGCATGCGCAGGAAACAGTGGCGTTTAGTAGCATGTGTTTCGGGACGGTTTTCTCAACTTATCACCAATACCGTGAACTTACAGATCTGTGTCGTGTGCGTTCCCATGTGACTATGCTATTAGCGCCAGTTTTGTGTAGTGCCACGTTGTGTGGCACCACATTCCGCAATTATCCTTAATTTATGAGCATGAGTGTAGATCCATCTGCCGCAGCCACACTCAAACCACCTGTCTTCGGCCAATGCTAACTGGGTTCAGGCCTCCGAGTAACAAGTAGCCATCCCAGAGACCGCCTCCCCGACTCCAGGGCGCCACCTCCCTTGATGGCCACATCTTCTTTGAGATGGCTACGCAATCTATGCAATAACTTACTGGAGACGCATTGTCAGGAAAACCGCGCAAGTCGTTGCTCTCATGAACAAAGGTCGTAAGACCGACACACAGAGCTGTAGCCCTACCTCACTGGCGTGAGTTTATAGTAGACTCATAGAACATACACAGCGATTCAGCGTAGGTGATTTTCTCTGTAAGTTATAATATAATACATCGAAGCAATATTTATTTAGATAGGTAAAAGTAAGAACCGTTGCTCTTTCTGCGGACTAATGAACGTATTCGTAGTACACTACTGGCCATTAAAATTGCTACACCACGAAGATGACGTGATACAGACGCGAAATTTAACCAAAAGGCAGAAGATGCTGTTGTATGCAAATGATTACCTTTTCAGAGCATTCACACAAGGTTGGCGCCGGTGGCGACACCTACAACTTGCTGATATGAGGAAAGTTTGCGACCGATTTCTCCTATACAAACAGCAGTTGACCGGCGTTACCTGGTGAAACGTTGTTGTGGTGCCTCGTCTAAGGAGGAGAAATGCGTAGCATCACGTTTCCGACTTTGATAAAGGTCGGATCGTAATCTATCGCGATTGCAGTTTATCGTATCGCGACATTGCTGCTCGCGTCGGTTGAGATCCAATGACTGTTAGCAGAATATGTAATCGGTGGGTTCAGGAGGGTAATACGGAACGCCGTGCTGGATTCCAACGGCCTCGTATCACTAGCAGTCGAGATGACAGGCATCTTATCTGCTTATCTGTGACGGATCGTGCAGCCACGTCTCGATCCCTGAGTCAACAGATGGGGACGTTTGCAAGACAACAACATCTGCAGAAACAGTTCGACTACGTTTGCAGCAGCAGGGACTATCAGCTCGGAGACCATGGCTGCGGTTACCCTTGACGGTGCATCACAGGCAGGAGCGCCTGCGATGGTGTACTCAACGACGAACCTGGGTGCACGAATGGCAAAACGTCATTTTTTCGGATGAATCCAGGTTCTGTTTACAGCATAATGATGGTAGCATCCGTGTTTGGGCGTCATCATGGTGAACGCACATTGGAAGCGTGTATTCGTCATCGCCATACTGGCGTATCACCCGGCGTGATGGTATGGGGTGCCATTGGTTACACGTATCAGTCACCTCTTGTTCGCATCGACGGCACTTTGAACAGTGGACGTTATATTTCAGATGTATTACGACCCGTGGCTCTACCCTTCATTCGATCCCTGCGAAACCCTACATTTCAGCAGGATAATGCACGACAGCATGTTGCAGGTCCTGTACGGGCCTTTCTGGATACAGAAAATGTTCGACTGCTGCCCTGGCCAGCACATTCTCCAGATCTCACAGCAATTGAAAACGTTTGGTTAATGGTGGCCGAGCAACTGGCTCGTCACAACACGCCAGTCACTACTCTTGATGAACTGTGGTATCGTGTTAAAGCTGCATGGGCAGCTGTACCTGTACACTCCATCCAAGCTCTGTTTGACTCAATACCCTGGCGTATCAAGGCCGCTATTACGGCCAGAGGTGGTTGTTCTGGGTACTGATTTCTCAGGCTCTATGCACCCAAATTTCGGGAAAATGTAATCACATATCAGTTGTAGTATAATATATTTGTCCAATGGGTACCCGTTTATCATCTGCATTTCTTCTTGTTGTAGCAATTTTAATGGCCAGTAGTGAATATTTAGACATCGTCCAGAGAGTTACAGCAACGAGTTAGAACTTTTTTAATAAAAGATGATATTTTATCGTGTGGCTGAGGTATTTCAGCCAACTGTCCACAAATCAATTGAAATGATGTTTCTATCAGTTTTAGTTATTCAGGTAGAATCGTTCAAACTTTTAGGGGTGTAATGCAACATACTGTACATAAAGTACTGTGTGAAAAAGGATTTATAGTTGTGGAATGTTCATTTAAGTGAAGTGTGGTGTCACCGCCAGACACCACACTTGCTAGGTGGTAGCTTAAATCGGCCGCAGTCCATTTAGTACATGTCGGACCCGCGTGTTGCCACTGTGTGATCGCAGACCGAGCGCCACCACAAGGCAGGTCTCGAGATACGGAATAGCACTCGCCCCAGTTGTACGACGACTTTGCTAGCGACTACACTGACGAAGCCTTTCTCTCATTTGCCGAGAGACAGTTAGAATAGCCTTCAGATAAGTCAATGGCTACGACCTAGCAAGGCGCCATTAGCCTTACATAGTTTGATAGTTATCGTATGAAATGTCTCATCAAGAACAATGTATACAACAAGGACGATTAAAAGTTAAGTATTAAAACAGCTACGTACTTTTCTTGCTACCATTTATTACGTATCCTGTTTCAGACCTCTATCTAGCATAAGTGAGATTACGCATGCCTTTCGGCTACTTCAGTGTGGCGTAGCTGTCTTGTTACGCCACAACATGAAGCGTTTAAACGAATGCCCGTTTTCCTGACTGCACAAATCATTGCACCTGCGGAAGAGATGTAAAGTCGCTTGCGTCACAGACAGACAAGCTTTCTCGATAAACTGAAGCCGTATTCGGTTAGATCATAGAATGTATCCTTACACTAAAGTACACAGGGGCTGTTGGACTGTACAGATAAAAGAGATACAGTCTGACACGGATTTTGACGTGAAATAACGAAGGCATTCACATGCAACGAGTTCACTGACTTGTTTCTGACGCAAATGAAGCAGCCACGCTTATGCTGTGAGATATCCTAATCGAAGAGCGCCATTACTTTCTTGCGTGCTGAATACCGACTTGGAGTTGCATGCAGTTTGGGCAGATGCGGCGATAACAGACAATGAGCAGCAAGAAGTGAGGACGTCTTAGTGTTTTTCAGCACGATCCTCATGCCAGTTTACAAGAAGTAACTGCAGTCCACTTTATCAACCTTGTAACTGCATGACCAAATCCACACAGTCGTAAGTTTCACACTTAGCATATATCAGTGACACAGTAGAAGCATGGCAACGAGTGGAGAGCTACTTTCTGCAAAAATGGCGTCAGTAATTTCACTCTGGACGCCTTAAATAGTGTTACATTCTTTGATGAATTTAATATTTTATTTGTCGTCAGAAAAAACAGGAATTTCTCACATTATGGGTATGCACTTGCTGGCCCACAGGACGTCATATCGATTGTCAAAGGACGTGGTCCATTAACGTGTGGTGCGGAATCCTTGGAGATGAGACTATCTGTGCACAGTACTTCACCGTTAGTGTCATACGTGAGACGTACCGAACTCTTACCGTCGACATTTCACGTGCTATTCTTGAAAATACCAACTATACGTTGGAGGCCGTATATGTATGCAGCACAGTGGTCAACCAGCCCATTCTGTAATTGATATTGGCCGACCGGAGTGGCCGAGCGGTTAAAGGCGCTACAGTCTGGAACCGCACGACCACTACGGTCGCAGGTTCGAATCCTGCCTCGGGCATGGATGTGTGTGATGTCCTTAGGTTAGTTGGGTTTAAGTAGTTCTAAGTTCTAGGGGACTTATGACCACAGCAGTTGAGGCCCATAGTGCTCAGAGCCATTTGAACCATTTTTTTTGCACTTGATATTGTGCAAGAACTGAATGAGAGATTTCCTCGAAGATTCTTAGGATGTCGTGATCCTCAGGAACGGCCGGAAGAGTCAACCGATTTAGCATCAGCGGATATCTCTTTGTGGGAGTATTAAATGAATGCTGTTTATGTCACCGAACCCACAACCAAAGATGATTTCAAACAGTGCATCGAGGAAGTTTGTTGCTCCATGACGCCAGCAACTTCACATATCTTCCACAAGGCGTTTAGAAGCGGCAATAAGTTGTTCATTCAGGCAAATGATCACTCATTTGAACATCTCATTTAAATAAACATTATGCCACCAGAACATCTATCGGAACTGCATCCATATACAAAATTTTGAACGTTTATAGCACCCTAACTAAAATTGAAAAAAAAATGGCTCTGAGCACTATGGGACTTAACATCTATGGTCATCAGTCCCCTAGAACTACTTAAACCTAACTAACGTAAGGACATCACACAACACCCAGTCATCACGAGGCAGAGAAAATCCCTGACCCCGCCGGGAATCGCACCCGGGAACCCGGGCGTGGGAAGCGAGAACGATACCGCACGACCACGGGCTACGGACTAAAATTGAAAGAAATTTTATTTAAACTGATTTTTACTCAGTTTGTTAAGTACATTAGCTATCTGACAGAAATAAACCATATTCCAATAAAAAAATTATAAGTAGTTGCTGTAACTCTCCCGAAAATAGAAACATATTTCTGGGGAGAGCAACCACATCTCAGACATTTTGAATAACCACTCACTAGACATTCAAATTATCATAAAAATTATAACATTTAGAAACAAATTATAACAAAAAAGCCGCAATCTCATTCAGTAGTCATGCTTTGAACACTTTCGAGAAATGTCTTGTGGGTATATTCTACTTTATTTTACCAAGACGGCCCACCAATCTTGTTTGACTGTTAACGTGGATAACTTCCCGAATTCTGAGACTCCGTACTTTTTCACCTACATTATGCAAGTAGATCTATTGTGAGTCGCTGTTTTTTGTAGACTGCCGGCGTTGTCTACGTTTTGTACTTCTACCATTTCATTAAAATTCACAAAGTGACTTGTATTCTTGCAGACAAAGCTGAAGTGCGTCTATATCAACGTGAAACCGGTACTTGAGAATAAAGCACTCTCATACAGCTGTGCGGCTTTTGGAAACACATCATCTCGACTTTTTTGTTGTAATTTTTCTGATAATTTGAATGGTGATTATCTATTGGACGATGCAGCCTCTATAGCCGTTTATAATTGTGGAAGTGTTTCCGGTGCAGGATGGTGTGAGCGAACTGACCTCTCGATTATGTCCCATAAATGTTCGATGGGATTTATGCCGGATTATCTAGGTGGCTAGATTATTCGCTCGAATTCTCCAGGATGTTCTTGAAATCAGTCGCGGACAATTGCTGAGCGGTGATAAGGCGCATTGTCATCCATAAACATTACATTGTTGTTTGGGAACATGAAGTCCGTGAATGGCTGCAAATGGTTGGTTGGTTGGTTGTTTCGGGGAAGGAGACCAGACAGCGTCGTCATCGGTCTCATCGGATTAGGGAAGGATGGGGAAGGAAGTCGGCCGTGCCCTTTCAGAGGAACCATCCCGGCATTTGCCAGGAATGATTTAGGGAAATCACGGAAAACCTAAATCAGGATGGCCGGACGCGGGATTGAACCGTCGTCCTCCCGAATGCGAGTCCAGTGTCTAACCACTGCGCCACCTCGCTCGGTCTGCAAATGGTCTCCAAGTAGCTGACCATAACAATTTCCTGTCAATGATCGGTTCAGTTGGACCAGAGAACCTGCTCCATTCCATGCAAACACAGCAAACACTATTATGAAGCCACCAACAGCTTGCACATTGCCTTGTTGACAGCTCTTAGCAACTGAAATAGGGATTCATCCCACGAGGCCAAGGTTTTCCAGTCGTCCAGTGTCCAACTGATATGGTCACGAGTCCAGGAGAGGCGCTTCAGGCGATGTCGTGCTGTTATCAAAGCCACTCGTGTCGGTCGTCTGCTGCCACAGCCCATTAACGCCGCAGCTCGCAGCCCTGTCGTTCCGGATATGCTCGTCGTACGTCCCACACCGATTTCTGTGCTTATTTGACGCAGTGTTGCTTGTCTTTTAGCACTGACAACCCTATGCAAACGCCACTGGTCGTTAAGTGAGAGCCCTTGGCCACTGCGTTGTCCGTGGTGAGAGGTAATGCCTGAAGTTTGGTGTTTTAGGCACACTCTCGACACTGTGGATTTCGGGATATTGAATTCCCGAACTATTCCCGAAATGGAATGTCTCCCACGCGTCTAGCACCGACTGCCATTTCGCGTACAGAGTCTGCTAATTCCCGTCGCGCGGCCATGATCACATTGGAAATCTGTTCACACGAATCACCTTTGTGCGAATGACAGCTTCGCTTTTTTTATTGTTATTGTAATACCTTACAAAAGGTAGGCCGGCAGCGGCCCATCTACGCCGCTCTTCGGCCACAGAAAAACACACAGTAAACATGGAGACAGAAAAACAGATATACATGAATAATAAAAACAGGAGACATACATAAGAAATGACATGAAGGCGTTTGCGGAAGGCACTGGTTATACAAATAAGTTCAGCCGTGCACACAAACGTAGACAAACAGTTTCACACGCGATCGATGGAGCACACTGAAGAAGAACACTGATGCACCGACGAAGAGAACACTGTACCACATTGGTGATGATCTTTGGCACACTGAACACACTGAGGAGATGGGGAGGGGGGGCTACCACTGGGCGCAGGAGACGGGCAGGGGTGGGAGGGGGAAGAAGCCAATGGGAGAAAGGGAGGGAGAGGGCAGGATCAGGTGTGGAAGCCCAGGGAGGAAAGGAGAGAGGGAGCCCTGGAGGAAAAGGGGATGGAAAAGAAGGGGAGGATTTGAGCTGATAGGAGGGGCATATGGAAGGAACGAGGACATCATCAGGAAGGGGGACTTGGCAGAAGCCACTTCGGGAAAGAGTGTGGAGAGTGTAAAGATGGAGACCAGGTGGGATGCAAGAGTACAGACGCAGCAGCGGGTGGGGGTGGGATAGGATGGGAGAGACAAGTGGGGGAGGGGGGGAGAATCAAGCTTGTGAGAGATGTAAGGGATCCATATCCGTTCGAGGAAAAGGAGGAGGTGCGTGAAATAAATTAGGTCATAAAGAATCCACGTGGGAGATGGGAGATTGAAGGGACTTATACCAGGTCAGAGGGGCAGATATCCAGGCGGGGTGGGCATAACAAAGGATGGGGTGGAGGATTGTGGAGGGGCCCAGACCCCATGTTCGGCCGGAGAGGAGTTTGAGGAGACAGAGAAGGGTTCGTGCCTTGGCTTGGACTGTTGCAGATTGGGGGTCCAGGAAAGGCAGCGGTCAAGGGTGACGCCAAGGTACTTGAGGGTAGGGGTGAGGTTAATGGAGCAGCCATAGATGGTAAGATAGAAATCCAGGAGATGAAAGGAAGGGGTGGTTTTGCCTACTATGATTGCCTGGGTTTTGGAAGGATTGTCCTTGAGCAGCCACTGGTTGCACCAAGCGGTGAACTGGTCTAGATGGGATTGGACAAGGTGTTGGGAGGGTTGAAGGGTGAGGGTGAGGGCAAGGAAGGCAGTGTCATTGGCATATTGGAGGAGGTGGATGGGGGGTTGGGGTGATGGCATGTCTGCCATATAATGAAGGTAGAAAAGAGGGGAGAGGACGGAACCTTGGGGTGCACTGGCAGAGGGGTAGAAGGTGTAGGAATCGGTGTTGTGGATGGTAACATAGGAAGGGCGATAAGAGAGGAAGGAGGCGATCAGACAGACGTAATGAATAGGAAGGGCAAAGGTTCGGCGCTAGAAGAAGAGACTGGAATGCCATACACAGTCGTAATTGCGTTCAAGGTCAAGAGAGAAGAAGATAGCAGAGCAACGGGAATTGAGTTGTTTGGAGAGGAGGTGAGTGAGGTGAAGGAGAAGGTCATTGCCAGAGAAGAAGGGAAGCCTCATTGGGTGGAGGTGAGGAGGTGGTGCAGCTGCAGTGGCCGAACGGCTCTAGGTGCGTCAGTCTGCAACAGCGCAACTACTATGGTCGCAGGTTCGAATCCTGCCTTGGGCATGGATGTGTGTGATGTCTTTAGGTTAGTTAGGTTTAAGTAGTTCTAAGTTCTAGGGGACTGATGACCTCAGATGTTAAGTCCCATAGTGCTCAGAGGCATTTGAACCATTTGAGGTGGTGCAGGTGGAGGTGCTGGTGGATTCGTCGAGTGAGAATGGACTCCAAGACCTTGCTGAAGACTGAGGTGAGACTCATAGGACGGTAGGAAAAGATGTCAGAGGGTGGATTGGTGGGTTTGGGGAACATCAGGATCCGAGAGGTTTTCCACAGGTCGGGGTAGTAGCCTGTGGACAGGACAATAGTATAGTGTGTGGCCAGGATGGTGAAGAAGCAAATGGGAGCTTTGCGGAGATGGCAGTAGGTAACACAGTCATGCCCAGGAGCGGTGACAGCTTCGCCAATTCACTCCGCTTTTGTATATTATGTAAGCGGAACTACCGCCATCTGTAAACGTGCATATAGCTATCCCATGACTTTAGTCGTCACAATGTATATGCTGACAGAAGTGACAAATGAAAATTTGTACCGAGGCCGGGATTCGAACCAAGGGTCTGTGCTCACTAGGCAGAGCCTGTGCAACGTTGTTCGAGTTTAGGGTGAATATCTAAAGGGCTCAAGTATAAATGGGAATTTGGATTCAGAAGACAGGGGTGCTAGGGTAGTCCATACAGTTGCACAAAGCCACTGTACCAGGGTGGCAGAGTAGTTAGTGCATCTACCTAGTGCCTGGTCTGGGGAAAAATTTTTATTCGTTTCTTCAGTCTGCGTATATGTAAGCCTTAGAAGTTTCAGAATTGAAAAGTTTCATCTGAGACATAAAAAGAGTAAGATGTCTTACGTTTAGTTACCTGAATAAATATAGCTACCTTTCATTTGTTTTATGTAGTGAGTAAGGGATGCAATGATCGCATCAGCGGGATGGAAAAGCCTTTCTTCTGGTGGTCGTAACGGTAGTGGCTTTCACAAGGGGCACTGTGGTTTCGACGAGTTGGCAATAGCCGTGGGAGTTCGGCGTGAGGAGAAGGTAGCTAGACGAAGACAGACGTCGTGCATGTGGACTCTTTAATTTTTCCGACAGGCTACAGCAGTTACAGGTGCACGCCCTTGTCCGGTGGCGCGGCCCGGCGTCGACCAGCGGCGTCCATGCTGTACATACCGTGGCCAGGCGTCCATCTCGCCACGCTGCACTGCCGCGCTCTGTCTGGGCGATGGCGTGGTGGCTCGGCGTTGCTGACACACCAGGAGTTGAGTCAGCAGGTGGCTGCCAAAACCAAACAGGTGCATCACCAACATAGAGAGGCTATGTGTGACTTACAGCTCTCTGGACGGCAGCAGCAGGCAACACTCACCACCATATTTTGTAGCGTGAAGCACACCTAATATTTGAGTTGGATGAATACAACAAATCCTAGAAAATCACATGTTTTTTGATCGAAATATAATTTAAAAGTGTTTTGTCTGAACATTAATCACGTCCAGTGTATGTGCAGTGAACAGTTGTGTTAATAGTAGCAATGAAACAGTTGGAACGTATTTCATCTAAGTACCAGCATATATTCACTTCTTACATTTTTTGTACATAACTGTCGTATTTGCCAAATTTCATATTTTCTGGAACATCATGTGCCTCTGCAATGACAGGAAGTCGACTTTATTAAAGTACACCTCTCTACTGCATTTAGTGTGTCTTAGTCTATTGACAATACGCCTGTTTGTCGAGAGTAAAGTTACGTTTTGAACGATAACAACAATGGACTTATGGACTCTGTACATATACAAACTCTAATTAAGCTAGTCTTGACTTTTTTTATACAGAATTGCTTTGAAAAACAAGGGTTAACACAACGATGCATAACCAACGTTAAGGCTGGAACAATTGGTGGCCTACTCTGTGTTTTTATACTTGCTCTTCTCGTCCCAGAGGTATTGTTAGTGCTCTTTTCTGAGATATAAAAATCCTAAGGTAAGTGTGACACGAAACACGACAGTCGCATCTCCCATTAGAAATGCTGAAAGCCACACAAAAAGCATGACACTAGAACGAAAATATCTAGCCCATAAATATTGGATTCTTCTTAGCAGCGATGATAATTAAGGCTTCGGGTCACATACTACAATGTTTATTTACTACTATCGTCTGCTTTCTCTATAAATAGTAACGACCCATGTAAATAAATTTCTTGATAGATATTAAGACAGAACGTCGTAGTGTGATACAGGCCGAACGTCAACCAAGTGAAAGTTGTAATAACTACATTGAGACGTTGTACAGAAATTTGTCAGTATCTACAGGATGAACATTAATAAAACTGACAAACTGCAGGGACGGATTCCTGGCAGGAAATGGAGGATAAAAGGTCATACGGGCGTGTGCCTGGAAATGCATGGTTGCCACGGTAGATGGTACTGCGGAATGAAAGTTCTTCTTACCACATGCCTTGTGTTCCTTGTGTGTTGAAGGCTGTGTTATTGACGCAGCGTTCTGTAAGCAGAAGAATGCTCCGATATTATTCATGTCGGGATCAAGCTAAATTGGTGTTCATCTAAAGCAATGCAGATAAAACTGTCGAGTACCCTCACAAACACGAACCACATCACACAACATTTCAAATCCGTTCTGCGCGTTTGTGTGATAATGGGTCCTTTCAGACTGACGAACATGCATGGAAGTGACAGACCGTGCATACACCTGTAGTGTCGCGGAATAGTAAAGAGTTGGAAACGTGGAATATTGTCAAAGTTTCGTTGCCTATGCCGAGAGCCAGACTCAGCAAGTTAGCCAAGAGGTAAGAGGATTGCGCATGTATGGAAAGTGTCGTCACGCAGGGGCAATGGCCTGGTTACACACAACAGGCGACAGAGAATTGCTTAGCACGCGGGTTTGTGTTAGACGGAGACTTTCGTAGAGTGCAAGACTGCATTTCACAACTTCGCGTAAGTCTGCCGCAACAACAAGTAACTCTGTCGCAAGAACACCTAAGGGGCGAGTACGACAGATAAGTCAGCACTATTGCGGCCAATACAAACGAGCATGACGTCAGGACGTCGCTCGTGCTTCCTTTGAATACGCCAGATTTGATAGCAACAAGACACTTGCAGTTAGACTTGCAGTTAGATGTGTACTGGGTCGCTGCGTAGCGCTCAGCTCGGTGATCGACATATTAATCTTTATTAAGGAGATGTTGCAGTAAGGGCGGCCCATCCAGCAGCAGACGTGAGGTGACAGTACCAGCTCTGGTCCTCTATTCTGCCGCTGTCAATCGTCGACCCAGGATTAGCAGACATCGCGGCAGACTCGCTCGCCGCCAATGCTGACCACGCCAGTGAGCCGTCGTCGAGATCGTGCGGGGCCTAGGCCCTGTGCATCCGCCGTCACAACCGGGTGAGCCGACGACGCTGGGGAACTGCAGCCGTTCCGCCCGTTCACCGCAGACGAGCCACCAGGAGGAGCAGGGAAGAAGACGGGGTGGTATAGAGTACACTCCGCTCTACGAGAACGCCTCTCGTGTCGACAGGGACTCCAACCCAGAGCCTCCACGCGCAGCAGCTTGCTGTCCGCAGCCGAGCCGGCCGCTCAGCCGGGCGCCGCCATCCACGCACGGCCGAAATAAGGACATTCCTCCGCTACGTCACAGCAAGCGCCGCTGCGCTAGCAAGACTGGTGCGGCCCGGATCTGGTGTCATCGCTACGAGTCAGCGAGGACTCGGGGAAGGTCGTTGATATTACCAAGCCACATCGTACTCGGCAGGAATAAAGGTGTTATGAATTAATAATGTTTCTTTGGCGTTTCTGACGCTTCTGCAGCCATTTGCTAGCATCCTGACAACTGGAGAGGTCACCGCACGGCCATCCTGTCCACCGCAGGCGACCGGTACCAACGGGGTGCCTACAGATTTGGCGTCAGAAGTCCTCGCGCCCACCGCCTACAGATTTGGGGTAGTGGTAAGTGCACAGGCGATTTTTTTGTTAATAACTATGGATGCACTGAGATGAAGAAGTTGGCACAGGAAAGAAATTCGTGGCGGGCCACATCAAACCAGTCAGTAGACTGATGACCAAAAAAAAAACAATGGATGCACATTCTTTGTTGGGAGTGAGTGCACTTTGTGAGACCTGCGGAAACAACAGATTTATCTGAGTCAAGGGAAACAGTTGGGAAACGTACTTGGTACCAGTCATATATGTACTGTGTAATTTAACGTGGCATGGGGAGCCATGCACGTAGTTTAAACCAGTAGAATGTTCAATTTGTAGACGGTTTGGTCACGCAACGCACAATTGTGGAGAGTGTCGCTGGGCAATAACAAGGCGGAAGGATTAATTTTGTTTAGTTGTGCATTGTGAGTCTTGTCTGTCTTCTTGTGTGTAGTGCTCAACTGTGACAAAGTTGTTGAGTAGCTGGTGTAGTTCTTGTTCTGAGGAGTAAATTCAGTATGGGGTAAGTTGTTGGTAATTCGCACAAATCATGCCGGAAACAAGATCCGCTAGTACTGAAGTGAGTATAGCTGCTCTGACGGAGCAAGTCTCAAAATTTTTAGAAGAAAATGCGCAGCACAAGTTACGTCGTGTAGAATTAATGACGCAAATGGAGACCTTGCATTCAGCGCAAGTCTCAAACGGGTTCAAGTGAGGGCAAGTCAGTAGCAATGTCCAACCTTGCAATATATCCTTCAGTAGCTAACCTGATCACGCCTTTCTCGGGTAAAACAGCAGAGGATGTCACAGCGTTCATTAACGATGTTTTGGCAACAGCTGCAATGAGGAATTGGTCGGACGTAACTACGTTACGTATGGCAAATTTGCGTCTTGCAGGGGAAGCCAAGACGTTCGTGATGTACCATGAAACGCTTAGTAAGGCGAGCACGTTTGAAGAATTGGCAGAGGGGTTACGACAAAGATATCGTAAGTAGAACAGTGCAAGATTTTTTAGGGAGAAGTTAGCTAATTTGACACAGAAGGTCAATGAGACAGTGGAGTCTTTTTCAGATAGGACACGGAAAATTAATTCGCAGACCTATGAATTATCGGGTAATCCTGATGCGGATCGTGTATTATTACGAGAGGCAGAAAACAGAGCCCTCGATGTAAGTAGGAGGACAACCTTCACGCCAACCCACTCTCCATTGTTGCCGAATTTATTCAAGATGGCGGCGATGACGTCATCCAAGATGGCGGCATGTAGACTTGGCTACATCGCATGACGTCATCCAAGATGGCGGCTTTTGGCGGGAGAATAGTCCAATTGTGCTACCTCCACTAACCTAACCTCAAAATAAAATGGCGGGAAGTTTGAATTTTGGCTGGAAAATACTCAACCTAAGCCTCCAGAAGAAAAAAAAAATGGCGGGAAGTTTGAATTCCAACAGGATAATGCATGCAATGACCGCACTTGTCTTTATTATTATTATTGATTATCATTCATTAACATTCATTATCATTCATTATCATGTATTAACATTCATTATCATTCATTGTCATTTATTATCATTTATTATTATTTAATATCATTTATTATTATTTGTTATTATTGACCTGCCTCCACTAGAAAATTCCATCCAAATTCAAATTTCTACACGATAATGGCTGCAAAACCTTACTTTTGTTTATTATTATTATTCATTATCATTTATTAACATTCATTATCATTGATTGTCATTCATTATCATTTATTATCATTCATTATCATTTATTATTATAGGCCTACTTCCACTGGTAAATTGCACCAAATTCAAATTCCAACACGATATTCTCTCGAAAACTGTACTTCTATATATTATTATCATTTATCATTTATTCAAGATGTCCGATTTTCTCGGTGAGAAAGCCGTTCTCCTTACATCCATAACAAAACTCTATCACAAGTTCAAATCCCCAACACCATAATTGATCACATGTACGAGCTTTCTCCGTCACTTATCTTTTTTCACAGGTAGCCTATCATAATTGCGTCAAATAATAAACTGCACTTACAGTAACGTAATTCACATCCTTTGATTTTGCAGGGGGAAAACGACTGAAGACTTTATTTCAAGCAGTACGGTCATCACTTGTTCTCCAACACAGTCAGCACACACATCTTTGATATCGCAGAGCAGTCACCACGACGTCCGCGCTCCAACTGAATTAGTTCAAATCCTCGCCACCCCCTGGCCAACACGCGGAGACACTGCCTACACCTGTCACGTGTGCCGACCTCACACAGCCATTCGCCACGTGTTCTTGTGCGATCGAGAACGCAGTGCTACACTTTTGGCGGCAAAGTTTGCTCGACAGTGGAATCCGCCATGACTATATAATAGCACGTTTGGACCGCACTGGAACGCCCACTAATTGAGTCGCTCTCGCGCGCGCATAATAACTGTACAATCGCTGTGCCACTGCCCCGCTTACGTCACACACCCTCCATACACGCGACGGACATAGCCTCCTGTAAATACCTGGAAAATGACTCTTTATTTCAAACATTACGGTCATACAGGTGTGTTCCAACTGACTTCTCCATGCTCACACAACGAAACTCCAGAGAGCAGCTGACGTACGCGCGGCCGGCTGAGTCCGCTCCCTGGCCGGCTGACGTCAAGCAGTTTACGGTGCCCGCACAGCCCCCACGGCCAGCGCGCCAGCTAGACGGCGGCGAGCGGCACGCACAGTGGGCCAGAATCTTGAAAACGTGGCCAAAAAGGAAAAAAAAAAGTTTATAGATGGGGATTTTGGACTATCAGGTTGGCAGCAGCAATGCTGGGACAACTGAATGCCGGCTGTGCGGACGACCAGATGTTCATTTGTTCGGTAATACCTCAGTTCAAATGCGGCAGTTCATTGTTAGCGTGCGCGCGGCTGGCCAGGCTACAAAAACAGTCGTGTTGTTGAAGGAAGTTATTTATGTTTTGTGAAAGTGAAACCAATACTTTCAATATGGAATGTATTCCAGGAGGTATGTACTAGTGAAAAAACACTTATATCACTATTAAATAATCAATTATGCACGTTTACATTTCAATTAACGTACTACAGGGAAATGAATGACAAAATCGTAAAATGCGCTTAAAAAATAGAGATAAGTTACGAAATCCACGACATTCCGCTTTCTTTTGCGCTGTGTACGCAAGTATACATTATTACCTTTGTAAATTAAGCTTCAAATCCTGCGACTAATTGCGACTCTGGCTTTGAGCCACGTTTTAAGCGACACTTGCAAAATGTCATTGTTCAGATATCTTCAAAAATGACAGTAGAATCAATTAATTATGAGTTTTATTTGTACAACCTAAATTAGAATCGACACGTAGAAGCATTGTAAAGAATAAAATAATTAGAAAAATGACGAAAAGTGTAACACCGATTTTTTTTTTAATTTCAGTTTCATCTGATCCAACGTATTCCAGAATCGGATTTTCGAGGAAAGATATTTTTCTAATAACAAAAGAGTATTTGTCAAATGATTTGGAAGGGGTCATAGAACATTTGGAAAGGTCGTTGACAGAAAAAAATGGACATACAATTAACATTCCCTATGATATGAGGCCTACCATTTCGATTTTGTTAACAAAGTTAAGAAGCAAGTATAAGGAAGCAACTCGGCGACAAGGATATTTTTTCAAGAAGAACTAAACCTGGTTAAATACAATAGTATATATTCCGATTGATTCGAAACCTGCAAGTGTGACTAAATCAACAGGCCGACCTGCCACAAAATTTGAAACATTATCTGATAGGTCTAAAAGAAGGAGAACTGAGGAGATTCGTACGAAGTTCAGTCGTATCGAATTATCGTTCGCCGCGCAAATGAGTCTTCGATCTTCGGGGCACCCAGATGCTGCGAAGATTGTGAAACACGTCACACTCTCAAGTCCATCCAAGGTGAAAAAATACAAGGCAGGCTTGCGATTTTCAACATCATCGCCATCCTCATATGATGCAAATGAAGGTCTAGCACTCCTTTTCGACTTGAAATTGTCAAAAGAATCTTTCCAGCATTTGAGAAATGGGGCTAAAGGAAAAGGATTAAACACACTATATCCACCGTATTCAGCTGATTTGGTAACAAAAAAAGCTTGCTGCCCTCCAGACGTAACCCTCACTTTTACCGAATCAAAAGCTGAGGTACGGTTGCAAGCTTTGTTAGACCACACTGTTCAACGTGTTCTACTGCTGAAACGAGACGATATTTTACATATGAGTGATTCGGAAATGTCTAATATGGCCATTATTTGTAAGTGGGACTTTGACGGAACCTCCGGGCAAAGCATGTATAAAATGAAGCTTTCAGATTCGAGTATTTCAGATGCAATTTTATTTTTCACTTCGCTTATTCCACTGAAACTTGCAGGTGTAAATGAAGAAACTAAAGAAGAAAAGATCTTATGGATTAATCCGAAGCCGTCTTCAACCCTCTTTTGCAGACCACTGAAGTTAGAATTTACAAAGGAAACAGAGCAAACGTCTTTAAATGAGAAAACGTATTACGACAAACAGATCGAACAACTCCAGTCATTCGAAACAGTTATTCATGGGAAAGACATTTCCATTAAATACAATTTAAGCATGACCATGGTAGATGGTAAAGTGTGCAATGCTATCACCAACACGAAATCTGCGCAACGGTGCTATCTCTGGAAGGCTACGTCTGCCCAATTTAATAACATTGACGATGTTTTGAAAAAACAAGTTACCGCCGATTATCTGCGGTACGGACTATCAACTCTTCACGCCTGGATTCGATGTTTTGAATGTTGTATTCATTTGGCATACCAAATGAAAACAAAAAAGTGGCAGGCACGTAAAGCAGAAGATAAAGGGGAAAAAGCAATACTGAAAGCCAACATTCAAAAAGCTTTCAAAGAGCAGCTTGGAATTGTAACTGACATGCCGAAACAAGGGTTTGGCAGTACGAATGACGGAAACACCGCTCGACGTTTTTTTGAAAACACTCCAACATCAGCGCTGGTAACTGGAGTTTCCGAAGAACAAATCCACCGTTTCCATATAATTTTGCAGACGATTTCTAGCGGACGTCAGATCGACGTTGAAAAGTTTCGAGCACACGCCTTAGCAACTGGCAGGCACTACGTGAAAGAATACCCCTGGTACAACATGCCAACAGCAGTCCATAGATTGTTGATTCACGGTGCAGACATTATTTCTTCGGCCATTTTACCCATCGGTCAACTATCGGAGGATGCTCAGGAATCAACCAATAAGTTGATAAAGCAATATCGCCTGAGTTTTTCTCGAAAGTTTTCAAGAGTTAAGACTATGGAAGACGTGTTCAGGAGATTGTTGGCAACGACAGACCCCTACGTTTCTTCCATACGCAAATCTTCGCCGAAGAAACTGAAGAGTTTGTCACCAGAAGCCGTTGCCCTCTTAGTTCCTGTGGCGGAAGACTACGAAGATTCAGATGCAGATGCGGATAATGAGGAAACAGTGTTTGAGGATGATGACGATTCAGTTGAAGCAGAAGATGAAAAAGAATAAGAAAATGAAAACTTGTAAATTAAGTTATAAAAAATTTACAAAATAAATAATTGTAATTAAAATGAAATAATTTTTTGTAATATTTTACACCTCTTGTAACCTATATTTGGTCCTTTCTTCGAGTATTCCACTTTTTTGGTTTATTTTTGAAGCATTAACTACAATAACCCCTAAATACTGACTTTCATATGAATAAAAATATATAAATATAAATAAATAAAAAGACATAGATTTCGACCGCCGTCTTGGATCCACCATTTTTAAATTTTTTGAACTCTGTCATCATCAGTAACCTCGATAATTCCCTAAAAATTACTTTTATACGTAAAAAATGATAGTAGTGTACATAGAGCCTGCCATCTTGGGTCCACCATTTTGTTTTTTTCACTTTTTGATATCATATTCTTAATCAGAAACAGCGTAAACCCTTACATACTAAGTTTGGTACAAATTGAACAACTACATATATTTTGACCAGCTTTTTGGGATTCTGACCCACTGTGCGGCGCCACAAAAGGTCCGGCTACGTAAACAACCTCACCCGCCGCGAGCACTTAACGCCGGAAACGATGGAACCTGCCGACCACGTACCGTACAAAGGATACGTTTGGCGCCAGAGTTTGACCGACAGTGGACTCCACCATGACCGTATAACAGCGCGTTTGCTCATCACGAGAACGATTGCTAATTCACTCTCCCCACCCCGCTATATTAAATAATTCAATTTACAATTTCATATACGTATGCAAACGTGTTCAACTCCCTAATTTCAACTACTTTTCGAGGACCAGACCACCACCACCTCCTTCTCCTAGGAACCAGCGCCAAGTTTGAAATCTGCCAGTAAACAAAGATCACTTGCACTTCCGCCACCAACCTAAGAAAATTGTTTCAAACTAAGCCACCAGCACTCAACCTCTTCCTACACGTTTCTGGTAAACGGAATGTTTTTTCTACCAAGTTGGAAACTTCCTTGACGTCACAACGCGCGATCGACCACGTGGCTCTGTCAGACAAACAACGCTCTCACTATGCTAATTGATCACCTGATTCTCATTACTCAGCCCACATGCATCGATTATCTAATCCAGGATCTTGGAGAAAACACACGTCTGTACACATGAGCCATCGCGCGCACCTAGCTTAGTACCTCCGCAAGTGAATGTAACAAAGTCAGCGTCACTATTTAATTAATCTGGTCAATTAATTAACCTCCCTGATGCGGAAAACTGCCACGTCCACCTAGACTTGGAATCAATTTTCACCACTTCCACACCCACCTGGACTTGAAATGAAATAGTTTAAGTCCCTACCGACCACCACGTCCTTTTACCGACCCATGTTCGTTGGCTAACATGTACTAATGCTTGCTTCCGTTTACTAATGTGCGCTAACGTGTACTAACCCACATTAACTTATATCACATTCTGTCTATACAAATAAGCCAAGCTTCAATTCTGATGGTCTGTTCGTGTTTCGCTGCTAAACACAAGAAAATTGTGGCAAACGAAGCCACTAACCTAAGTCACCTGTGGTGACTCAAAATCGTCTGCTTTGCCTCTCTCACACACTACGAGCGCGAGACCGCCCACATCACAGTCTGGACCTTTATACTAGAGTCGGACATACTCCGGTATAAATATTCTAGCTAAACTATGACCCTAATACTGTTGTTCAATCCACACGGTCTAGTACATGGCCAGAGCACACCCCCCAGTACCTAAGCCGAGAACATTGCTCGCCTCATCTTTAGTTAACCGCTGAGAGACGGAGATATGCAGCAATCACATCCCTTGCGCTCTCGTAGCTACTCACCTCAGCAATTCGAACACCGCTCTCCATATAACTCGCGGCGGATCCACATTCGAACGTTAACCTTACTCTACCGCCGGACCTGAGAGCCGTCCGCGAGGCGTGCATGTGCAAAGAGATACAGAAAACAGAGCAAGCGCTCTCCAAATGTGGAGGTGACTGGATACGCCATGGTTACATTTATAGACAATTTTAGAACACAGAACGATAACTTACGTCGCGGTCGCATGGATGGATCTGACATAAAATCGAAAGAAATGCGAAAACTGTTTAGCGCATAGATATAAACTAACCTAATATACACCGAAATGCGGTGAAAATGCGAACGTACTTGCTTATCTTCTGGTTCGCAGGGGGGAATTTGTACATGGAGTCAAGTATGCTGCAACAAGAGGAATGCAGGAAAACGACGACATCGAAGGGAGCGGACTAAGGAAGGTAGTCAATTTTTTCTCATTGCACTCCGTCTTCAGGCCGCAAACGGCCCATCGGGACCATCCGACCGCCGTATCATGGATGCGGGTAGGAGGGGCGTGTGGTCAGCACACCTCTCTCCCGGTCGTTACGATGGTTTTCTTTGAGCGGAGCCGCTACCATTCGGTCGAGTAGCTCCTCAATTGGCATCACGAGGCTGAGTGCACCCCGAAAAATGGCAACAGCGCATGGCGGCTGGATGGTCACCCATCCAAGTGCCGGCCACGCCCGACAGCGCTTAACTTCGGTGATCTCACGGGAACCGGTGTATCCACTGTGGTAAGGCCGTTGCCAATTTTTTCTCATTGAGTTCGTATTATAGTGTATGTCTACTGAGGTAGCAGTGATACACGCCAGTTGAATACTGTATTTGATGCTTTTGAGGAGGGCAGAGAATCATTCACGCCTAAACTTACTCACCTCTGTGTTAAAGGATAACAGAAAGTGTGCGGGATGATCGATTGAGACAGAGCTGTAAGCAGGTAGGATTTAAACGTTGACTCATTTATTCTGGAGAAAGACAAGTTGCTGAAGGTCGATTTTTTTTTTCCAGTGTTCTATCTGGATGGTTTAGTCACGTGATATAGCCTGCGTTCTAGCCATATGCAGCTACAGTACTTTACACATGATAGATTGGATGATTTACGTAAATATGTGTCGAACTACATTGTGTATAAATATCACTCCGTTCTTGTTCTTCTTAACTGTATGCTATTAAATTAAGGCACTTTGAGATCTGTTACTATAGATCGATATGGTGTGCTAAGCTCCAATACTTGGGTACATCTCGAGAAATGTAGTGCACTTGGAGGGGTTAGGCCTAGGAAAGCTCTATTCAGACAAGAGAGTTGAAGTGTAGCTATATTCCTCTGCTCGGTTGAGGATTAATTGGGTAGCGACGTTGCGGGGTAGAGTGGTCAATGCCGAAGTGAGGATGGTCTTTTAATGTAAGAGCGCGAGATTGCTCTGTGACCGCCATAGGCAGAGAGATTGATCGAGTACTATGCGCGAGGTCTTAGAAATATGTATATCGTTGTCTGGTATACTTTGGTCGCTTTTATGTGTTCGAGAATTAAGTGTGAATGGACGTAGTGAGCAGTCATCTATCAATGCTCGCTATGATACTTGCAAAGTAGAGTAGGTATGGTTTAGCTATGTCATTGAAATTAGGAAAACATGCTGTCACGTGATTGGCCAGTGTGCTTTATTACGAGGACAAGGTGCGCGTTGGAATATGGTTGTCATTGGTTTGTGTTTAAGTACATAATATTAAATGCCCTATCCTCAGTGAGGGGGTAGCGTATGTCGGTAAGAGTATTTGCTTATTTGATTACATGTATGCGTATTTTAGTACATTTAAGGGTTCACCGAATATGGCTGTCTGTGGAAAAAGGAATTATGTTCTATTGAGCTGGGTTGTATGTGGGAGCGTAAATGCTTGTTCAAAATTATTATAACAGGGTGGATGGCATATCAGTAGAACAAGTTCAGTGAAAGCGTGTGTAGAAGGAGTGAGCGAGAGGATGACACGGCTCATCTATGACTGTATCATTAGGACACTTAAATAAATGTCGGATAATCTAAATTGAGGTAATTTTTTTTCTTTTTAATCATATGTATGACTTCTGCTTGGAGTTATGTTTGTCTATTTGTTCTAAATGAATACTCATCTTTGCTTAGAAAGTGAGTTTTGACAGAATTGTCGGCGCAACGTGAATGACGACGGGTTTGCTGGCTGGGGGAGACACTGTTTACATGTCGAGTTGGAGATGCAGAGGAGGATAGAGATCTGCACTATTCAGGAATCCGTCTGTACAGTGTATGTCGTTAGACAATAGCTGGAGAGCAGGTATAGAGAGAGAGCCCACTACGGCATGCTGGTCCTGGGGCTTAGTGGACGGCTGGTTAGATGGACATACATGTGGCTTTGACATGCCGCCGGCGGCGCTTGAATTTCAGGCGAATGGTCAAGACAAGATCCTGTTGCAGTAACTGAGGTCATTCTGCTTGTAGACAGGCTGCAGAAGGTATCTGATATGTCTTTCTCCGACTTAAATTGCATATATCAGATGCGTAAAGATCTGGAAATGGGATCAGCTGAATGATGTGTAGCGTGTGACTAAAGCCAAGTTGGAATTTTAATGTAGCATGCAGGTTCGGGAAAGGTGACACGTTTCGCACTGGGTGCACCCATCTTGAATAATGGTAATTGCGTAATCAACTGACGTGATGACAGAGCACTCTGGTGGTTGTCATAGGAGCTAAACACAGTTGAATTTGGAGCCATTTTTGTTAGGTAACATGATATAAATAATAATAAATCATAATAAATAATAATAAATGGACATAAATTATAATAAATAACTGGAGCAGCTGTCCGAATGCAGAGACCTGTTGGGGTGTATGGATCTGTAAGAGCGAACTTTTATGTCCTCTAGACGACCGAATAGCGAAGTAATATTATGTGTTGGGCGGCTTTGGTGATCAAGTCAGAATTTGAGAAGATGATTGATTTGGGTTGTAGTGTTATTAGATGGGATGTAGATTGTTCTGTTGACTACTTCTGCATATTTGCTTCCTTTATTTAGCTGAGTGAAGATCGATTGTGGTGTGTTGGATACATGCTTGTCTGTTCTCTAGACCTGGGACAGACCTTAGTTGACGTGTAAATTATAGCCAAGATCTCGAAAATGTTACATGACTGAGACCGGTATTCGAGAGTGGAAATATCATTTTGCGTATATTTGTTTCTAGTTAGTCAGTGGTTTACAGCATGCTGCACATAGCTGAAGTTCGGCGTTTGTAGAGAATTAATTTGAAGTCTATATCTTGGGAATTATGATGAACTAGTGATCGGTAGGGTGTAGCCTAGTGCATGATATTGAGGAGTACAGCTAAAATGGTGTAATATTATGGAGAAAGTACATGTGTTCCTTGAGTCTATGAGTCTGAGGATGTTTGTAGAAAAGCGAACAGATAAGGAAGGAGAGACAGTAAGGCGTTTGTGCTGAGGAGGGGACAATACCGAATTTGTAAAAAAGAGTTCTGACGGTGACTTAGGTCCGCTGATGTAAGAGGGAAGATTAGCTCTGAGTATTGGGTCTGCAGAGAGAACAGGTTGACGGCGCTTTCCTAGGATTGGGGAGCACTGCTGTATATAGACACAGTAGGGATAGGATATTTTTTTCGCATGCTGTAGAGATATACTGGATAAGTGCACTGTATTGTGTCAAAGTGTATATACTGTATTGTGAAGTTAATGTGGTTTACATTGTGTAGCGTTTGTATATACTGCACTGTAAAGTTAATATTGATTATGTTATGTGACGAGTAGAGAGGAAGTCGTAAGGACGGTAGAGATATTTCCAGAGTAACAGCGGTCAAGAGAGTGTATTTCCGATACTTAGCTCATTGTGGAATGCCAATCAAATGAGACCGCGATCGTAAGATTTAACTGTATAAGTATAATGAGATCAACGACTTCGGTATTCGAGAGTGCGAATATAATTTTTTGGTCTGTTTGTTTCTAATTATTCAGTGGTTTAAAGGATGCTGTAGTTAGAAAAAAAAATTGGTGTGTTCTTGTAGTCTATGAGTCTGGATAAGTTTGTAGAAAAAAAGCGAGCTGGCAAGGAAGAAGAAGAGAGAGTAACGCATTTGTGTTGAGGGGAAGCGATCGCCGAATTTGTGGAACAGTTCTGGGAGGGACTTACGTCTGTTGATGCAGAAGGGCTGATTACCGCTGAGTGTGGCGTGTGTAGAAAGAAACACCAGGTTCATAGTGCTTCCTTAGGAATTGAGAGAATTGGGGCATGTAGTGGGTATCGTAAAGTTAATGTGGCTTACATTGTGTAGGGCTTGTATATAATGGATTGTAAAGTTACTATTGCTTATGTTATGGGATGAGTAGAGAGGATGACCGTGTGTGTGTGTGTGTGTAGATTGAGGGGTGGGGGGGAGGGCTGTGGAGGTAATTTAGCGATCTCTGTAAAAGTAAGCACAGGAAGCATCAGAAAGAAAAGCGGGATGGTACTTCAATAACGGGTCCTTAGGAAATTAGGCCAGTAAATTCAATAAGAAGGAATAAGAATGGTTAATCGGTTGTCCTGGGATATAGGAGGGTTGAGAACATTTGCGTATGTTGAGAGCTGGAGGTGGGGAGCGCATTCAGTATTATTTTGGTGAACAAATTCTGTTAGGGTAAGAATTTGAATTTACAAATAAGCTTAGAAAACACGAAAGCGAGCGTTAACTATTTTTGGGGGCACTACAATTTCGGAGAGGTTGACTGCGCTCTTTTTTTTTTTTTTTTTAATTTTCAAATGACCGTTTCAGCTTGAGTGGGGAGAGAAGCGCTGGGATGTGTGCGGACGGTGTGTGTGTGTGTGAACTCGCCCTCGGCTATTCTGACAACAGACGTGAAGGTGGAGGTGTGTCGCATATAGGCCGGCAAGCAATGGAATGCGGCCTTAACATGTGTGTAGGACCGCACTAAGTTAGGACGGTGACAGACGACTAGCGTGGCCTGGCTTGGATAGTCATGTTCGGCGTGTAGGTGATATGAATTTCTCAGGTGTTAGGTGTGAATGAGGCTGTCATCAAGACATGTTTGAAGGGTCGAACAGAGGCCTTTGAGCGAATTGGGAGCTGTCGGAAGTGTGACAATGTGGGACAGGTCGATTGCGCGCGTCTGTTGTGTTACTTTGCTGTGCGTTATTTGGACAGATTACGAGTACTGATGGTGTTTACAGTCATGTTTACTGCATTATTTAGGAGCAATTTGATATTGTGCACTGAAATTAGGAGCTGTTTGCGTCTCTGCCAACTGTGCAACATGACACCAGGTATATCAGAACCCGTGCTTTTTGTATGAGAGTGATAGGTATACTCGATGCGTAAATAAAATGTACGTTAAGTAGTTGTGGGCCGATATAGAATATGAGAGAGTTCGAGTTGGTTGTTATTTTTTCTACTTCGAGGGTTTGTTAGATCAAATTGCTGAGGTGAGTAGCTACGAGAGCGCAAGGGATGTGATTGCTGCGTATCTCCGTCTCTCAGCGGTTAACTAAAGATGAGGCGAGCAATGTTCTCGGCTTAGGTACTGGGGGGTGTGCTCTGGCCATGTGCTAGACAGTGTGGATTGAACAACAGTATTAGGGTCATAGTTTAGCTAGAATACTTATACAGGAGTATGTCCGACTCTAGTATAAAGGTCCAGACTGTGATGTGGGCGGTCTCGCGCTCGTAGTGTGTGTGAGAGGCAAAGCAGACGATTTTGAGTCACCACAGGTGACTTAGGTTACTGGTTTCGTTTGCCACAATTTTCTTGTGTTTGGTAGTGAAACACGAACTGACCATCAGAATTGAAGCTTGGCTTATTTGTATAGACAGAATGTGATATAAGTTAATGTGGGTTAGTACACGTTAGTAAACAGAAGCAAGCATTAGTACATGTTAGCCAACGAACATGGGTCGGTAAAAAGGACGTGGTGGTCGGTAGGGACTTAAACTATTTCATTTCAAGTCCAGGTGGGTGTGGAAGTGGTGAAAATTGATTCCAAGTCTAGGTGGACGTGGCAGTTTTCCGCATCAGGGAGGTTAATTAATTGACCAGATTAATTAAATAGTGACGCTGACTTTGTTGCATTCACTTGCGGAGGTACTAAGCTAGGTGCGCGCGATGGCTCATGTGTACAGACGTGTGTTTTCTCCAAGATCCTGGATTAGATAATCGATGCATGTGGGCTGAGTAATGAGAATCAGGTGATCAATTAACTTAGTGAGAGCGTTGTTTGTCTGACAGAGCCACGTGGTCGATCGCGCGTTGTGACGTCAAGGAAGTTTCCAACTTGGTAGAAAAAACATTCCGTTTACCAGAAACGTGTAGGAAGAGGTTGAGTGCTGGTGGCTTAGTTTGAAACAATTTTCTTAGGTTGGTGGCGGAAGCGCAAGTGAGCTTTGTTTACTGGCAGATTTCAATGGCTCTGAGCACTATGGGACTTAACATCTGTGGTCATCAGTCCCCTAGAACTTAGAACTACTTAAACCTAACTAACCTAAGGACATCACACACATCCATGCCCGAAGCAGGATTCGAACCTGCGACCGTAGCAGCCGCGCGGTTCCGGACTGCGCGCCTAGAACCGCTAGACCACCGCGGCCGGCGGCAGATTTCAAACTTGGCGCTGGTTCCTAGGAGGAGGTGGTGGTGGTCTGGTCCTCGAAAAGTAGTTGAAATTAGGCAGTTGTACACGTTTGCATACGAATATGAAATTGTAAATTGAATTATTTAATATAGCGGGGTGGTGAGAGTGAATTAGCAATCGTTCTCGCGATGAGCAAACGCGCTGTTATACGGTCATGGTGGATTCCACTGTCGGTCAAACTTTGGCGCCAAACGTATCCTTTGTACGGTACGTGGTCGGCAGGTTCCATCGTTTCCGGCGTTAAGTGCTCGCAGCGGGTGAGGATGTTTACGTAGCCGGACAGTTTGTGGCGCCGCTCGCCGCCGTCTACCTGGCGCGCTGGCCGTGGGGGCTGTGCGGGCACCGTAAACTGCTTGACGTCAGCCGGCCAGGGAGCGGACTCAGCCGGCCGCGCGTACGTCAGCTGCTCTCTGGAGTTTCGTTGTGTGAGCATGGAGAAGTCAGTTGGAACACACCTGCGTGGCCGTAATGTCTGAAATAAAGAGTCATTTTCCAGGTATTTACAGGAGGCTATGTCCGTCGCGTGTATGGAGGGTGTGTGACGTAAGCGGGGCAGTGGCACAGCGATTGTACAGTTATTATGCGCGCGCGAGAGCGACTCAATTAGCGGGCGTTCCAGTGCGGTCCAAACGTGCTGTTACATAGTTATGGCGGATTCCACTGTCGAGCAAACTTTGCTGCCAAAAGTGTAGCACTGCGTTCTCGATCGCACAAGGATACGTGGCGAATGGCTGTGTGAGGTCGGCATCTGCATGTTCAGACTTGCTCAGGGAACGGTCGACTGTTGTGTGATTCAGCTCCGAGGCTGACAATTTTGGCGGGAAACGTGCGGATGCGAGGAATACACGTGGTGAGCAGACAAGGGGCTGCTGTGACGTCAAACTCGACAAGTTCCAGCATGTCCAGCGAAAACATGTTTACGACGTGGGAGCGATTGCTGGGCTCGTCCCCCCCGCGCTAGTGGGCGGCCGCCTCACGTGACAGGCGTAGGCTGTGTCTCTGCGTGCTGGCCAGGGGGTGGAGAGGATTTGAACTAATTCAGTTGGAGCGCGGACGTCATGGTGACTGCACTGCGATATCAAAGATGTGTGTGCTGACTGTGTTGGAGAACAAGTGATGACCGTACTGCTTGAAATAAAGTCTTCAGTCCCTTCCCCCTGCAAAATCAAAGGACGTGAATTACGTTACTATAAGTGCAGTTTCTTATTTGACGCGATTATGATAGGCTACCTGTGAAAAAATATAAGTGATGGAGAAAGCTCGTACATGTGATCAATTATGGTGTTGGGGATTTGAACTTGTGATAGAGTTTTGTTATGGATGTAAGGAGAATGGCTTTCTCACCAAGAAAATCGGACATCTTGAATAAATAATAAATGATAATAATATATAGAAGTACAGTTTTCGAGAGAATATCGTGTTGGAATTTGAATTTGGTGCAATTTTCTAGTGGAGGTAGGCCTATAATAATAAATGATAATAAATGATAATGAATGACAATCAATGATAATGAATGCTAATAAATGATAATGAATAATAATAATAAACAAAAGTAAGGTTTTGCAGCCATTATCGTGTAGAAATTTGAATTTGGATGGAATTTTCTAGTGGAGGCAGGTCAATAATAATAAATAATAATAAATGATATTAAATAATAATAAATGATAATGAATGATAATGAACGATAATGAATGACAATGAATGATAATGAATGTTAATAAATGATCATGAATGATAATGAATGTTAATGAATGATAATCAATAATAATAATGAAGACAAGTGCAGTCTTTGCATGCATTATCCTGTTGGAATTCGAACTTCCCGCCATTTTTTTTCTTCTGGCGGCATAGGTTAGTGGACGTAACACAATTGGACTATTTTCCCACCAAAATTCAAACTTACCGCCATTTTTTCTTGAGGTTAGGTTAGTGGAGGTAGCACAATTGGACTATTCTCCCGCCAAAAGCCGCCATCTTCGATGACGTCATACGATGTTGCCAAGTCTACATGCCGCCATCTTGGACGACGTCATCGCCGCCATCTTGAATAAATTTGGCAACAATGGAAAGTGGGGTGGCGCGGAGGTTATCCCCCTACTGATGTATTCCTCAGGGGAATTCCTGCAGAATTTTCTCGTAGGGTTAGGATGGAGAATCTTGGGGATTTAGCTACAGCACTGCGTAGTGCAACGCATCTGCAGGAGATAGACATTGCAACAAGGGTTCGCAATGATAAACGTATCTTTGCGTCGGAGAGGAATTGTTACCGTTGTGGGAGGAAAGATCACGTGAAGGCTCAATGCAGACAGCCGTAGTGCTATGCTTGTAAACGCTACGGTCACAAGGCGAATGAGTGTCGTAGTAAGCAGAATGGTAACGGGAATAAACAGGAAAATCGCGTTAAACGGGAACGGGAGTGTTTCGTCCGTCGGAAGACATTCCCGGTAAGCAGAAGTACGGTGAAAACTAGTACAGAGACAGATTGTTGCTTGATGGGTGTTGTAAGGAATAACAGGTGTAAGGAGGAGCGTTGCGCGCATAACGGATATAAATGGGGAACTGATGATTCCGGTCAGTGTAGATAATTTTGGGACAGATGAAGTGGATCTCCCAAAGGGTTTAGTGGTTGCGAGTTTGGAAATACTCGACGATGAGGATATAGGTGAATCCCAAGGTGATTATAACGTCAAGCAAACCGTCAAGGCATCTGTACTACGTGATAAGATTCGTCATTTGGAGAATGGTGATCGGAAAGCTATGGAAGCTTTGTTATTAGAGTATTTAGATTTGTTTAATTCAGAAGGTCCATTACCAGCAACTCCTATTACAGAGCACCGTATACCGACTGGCAATAGTCCGCCGGTCTATAGAAAACCATACAGGATAGCGAAACACCTACAACCACTATTGGAAGAATTTATTAATCAACAGCTAAGGGACGGTATTATAGAGAACAGTGAAAGCCCGTGGTCTGCCAACATAGTGGTAGTTCCTAAGAAGTCATTGGACGGTACTAAAAAGTATAGGTTTTGTTGTGACTATCGTTTTTTGAACGCAGGAACTTTAACAGATGCGTATCCAATACCGAACATCACGGAAACATTGGACAACCTAGGTCGGTGTAAATATTTTTCGACACTAGATCTAAAGAGTGGGAACCACCAGACAGAAGTAAGTGCCGAGGATAGACCGAAGACGGCCTTTACAACAAGCCTTGGTCACTTTCAGTATCGCAGAATGCCATTTGGGTTGAAAAACGCTAGGCAAAATGTTTCTAAATCCCTTGATAAATACTGCAGGGTGAACAGATTTCTTCTCCGTTGTAAAGATCTGAAACTATCGGTTTTTAATCAGGCTTTCTTCAATCACTATTTTGGAGTGACATTTGTTTGTTTCGCTAACATTGGTTGCCTGTTCTGTCTCGCAGTCGCAATTTTTCACTACTGTATTTATATGCCTATCATTGTTGGACCTGGCTGGCGTGACACACGCCTGTGCGTCGCCGTGCAACAAGCTGATTTCCAGCTCCGCACCTCCCTTTTTAGGTCCTGCACTTCCGCACTGGAGCCCAAGTCCTTGGCCTCAATCGCGGCGTGCACCTTCTCGTCTATTTTTTTTTATAAATTCGTTTTCAATTTTGTTCGCCTGTTCGGACATTTTCTGCTCTATTGCTTGACTTGTGTCAATTTCTAATTTTTCCAACCTGTTAGCCAGTACACTAATTTCATCTACGATACTGGCGTTAGCCACCTGGATATTATCTACTCTTTCGCTCAGTTCTTGCACCGCTTTGGGTACGGTTTCATAGTTTCGTCTCAAACTAACAATCTCACTTTGCATAGCTTCCAAAGATTGCATTAACTGCAAGTTTCTCTCATGCTGGCATCGATCACGCTCTGCTTGTTTAGCATCACGTTCTCTATCGCGTTCTGCTTGCATACGTGCAAATTCAGCTTGGAAATTGAGCATGCGCTCGAACATAACCCTTAATGATTGCACTTCTGACACCTCACCACTCTCTGGTCGGTGTCTAGTGCTTGTAGGTGGCACAGTATTTCTACTTTCAACTGAATCACTGGCTGGCAGTGGTAACATTTCTTGCCCTTCTGCTCCCAGATTCTCACATTGTACTCCCTGAACTACGCCACTAACATTACTTTGTGCCCCACTTTCTAACTCGGTATCACTGCTTGCTAACTGTTGTTCATTATCCATGTTTATATTTTTCTGACTACGCAATCTAACCATAGTCAACAAAAGAAACAAAATCTGAACTAAATATTCTAACACTCAGGTTTCACTGACATAGTCACACAAGAAATGGTCATTTGTTGAAACACACTTATTATATACTACGATGACTAGCTACTCAAATGTCATGTTATTTTTAAAAAAGAACATTAACAACAAGCACACCACTAATGATCCGAGAACACCGCACTGATGCTACTTTACTACCCACAGGACAACTACACTGTAGCTTTACCTTTTGGTGATCTATCTTGGGTGCAGCTGCCCCCTGGTATTGTGGTAGGTAACTAATTTTTTGATATTATGAGCTCTCTTCTTCAGCTTGCCTCTGGGTATATAGTGTTCTCATGCAAAAAATCATATACAGGTATTACCACACAATATTGGTTAGGCAATACATACAATACATGAAAAAATTATTAATTGTTCTCCAACAAAGTTCGACTACAATAATTCCCTAGTTATCTCATGGGTATTTTGTGGCCACTGCTTATTCGTGCCCCACGTTGGGCGCCAATTTAATGAAATTAAATTAAAAATAATAAAGAAATGAATATTGATTTGAAAATGTTGGAGATGGAAATGTTGCTTTATATATTTTTGTTATTTGCTCTTTCGGTACGAACTTTGTTGTAGAACCCCTTATTTACGTGTGGTAATAAAAATTCATTTAGACAGAATTAAGCACATTTAAAATCACGTGAACCTTAGTCAATCCTCTCATGCTGATAAATTCATATTAACTGATTAAGAACATTTAGTTGAAAATTGTATAAATTAAATTTTTTATGTATTTCGGCCTTGACACACATTTTCTAAATGCAGTGGTTTTTTAAATATTTACTGAATTCTTTCCCGGCGTTAGCTGTGGAACACAAGACTGTCTCTGTTAGCAGAAAATGATTAAATATTGCCAAGCCGACCTGATCGTTTAATTATCATTGATAAAACACACTTCACTATACGTTTAAGTTATTTGCTTTAGAAATTGAAAGAACCAACAGATTGTTAAACTTCAACTAGTAATAAATTCCGTCAGTCTCAGGATTGCTGTAAAAGAAAAATATTTTCGTAATTCACTGCTAATTTTATCTGCTCCCGATTTACGGGTTTGGTTAATTTTTCTTAGCGGAACAATTTTTCAAATGTGCCGCCGCTGCAAATCGTCCGGTCGCGGCACAGCCCAGCAACACCAACGATAATCGCTAAAAATGCTGAAAATTCTTTAAAGAAATATTATAAATGACATGGGCAAGCTAATTTACATTAGTAATATACAATTTTGATAAATTATAATGTATTTAGACCACAACAATAATTCAACTTACATTAGTTTGTAATTTCTCCTCTAATGGCGGCTAAAGATAGATACAGACAAAAGAAGTCTACTCATTCATAAAATGCTACGTCACAGGTTCCTCTCTCTCTCAGCTCTCGAGGAAGACGACAAAGAATGCACATTATGTATTCCTATTTATACCACTGCCGACCGTTAATGTCTCTTTGCAATCTTACAACATTACTCCCCTCTGTGGCTGTATTTTACATTTTTCTTATCGCAGATATTGACATATTTCGTAACTACATTATGAGTATAGAAATATTACAATCATAACTACATCGAGAATATTATTACAGAAAATATTGCAATAATAACGAATGTCCTTTATACAAAATTAAATAATATTTTTTTGTTAAACAATTACAGTATATACAAATTGCTTCATAGCGGCGTATATAGTACAATTAAATTTTAGTTTATTAATAGTGTGTGTGCTGCCAGGGAACGTTACAGTACCAGTCAGGCGGTTCCGGACTGAAGCGCCTAGAACCGCTCGGCCACCACGGCCGGCTCAAACAGATACTAACATCAGACCCAGTGTTGATACTTCGTGATTTCGAACAAGAGTTCATACTATCTTGTGATGCTAGTAATATTGCTGTAGGTTGTATTCTTTCTCAGAGGGTTAATGGACAGGAACATCCAGTGGCTTATGCTTCTAGGCAACTGAATAAGGCAGAGAAGAATTATTCAACTACAGAGAAATAAATGTTAGCAGCGATTTACGGTATCTCGTATTTTCGCTGTTATTTATATGGGCGTAAGTTCAAGGTGATTGCAGATCACGCGGAATTGAAGTGGTTGTTGGGGTTGAAAGATCCTTCGAGTCGTTTAACGAGATGGGCACTGAAACTAAGTGAATTTGACTACGAGGTAATTCACAAACCAGGGGTAAAACATACGAATGCAGATGCGCTTAGTAGAAAAATAGCAGCTGTACAAGTTGTGGGCGTAAGTGAGAAGGAGTGGAATAAGGCGCAAGCCACTGACAGAGTGTGTCAATTGTTCCGAACGCAACCGCAGTTTGAAATGCAGGATGGGTTGCTTTGCAGGAAGACGAAGTCGTAGTACCGGAGTCGCTGAGGCAAGAAGTGTTGAAACAAGCGCACGATCATGTATTGTCGGGTCATGGTGGTAGAAGAACGACTGCTAGACGGGTAGCTGAAAGGTTTTGGTGGAAGACACGTCGCAATGATGTAGAGCAGTATGTGCAAAATTGTATACCGTGTGCGCGGAGAGCAGATGTAAGTCATCAGAAAATTCTCTTACAGAGACTACCTGAAGCGGATCGTCCGTTCGCATTCATAGGATTAGACGTAATCGGAGCATTTAACAAGACCCAAGCGGGTAATCGATACGTATTAACAATATTAGATCATTTTTCCCGATACCTGGTAATGGTAGCTATTCCAGATCAGAAGGCAAGCACTGTCGCGCAAGCCTTAGCAAATAACTGGTTGCTGAAGTATGGTGTGCCTGATACTATAATTACAGATCAGGGTAGTAACTTTATGTCGGAGCTGATGAAGCAAGTTATGCCGTTTATTGAAAGTTAAGAAATTGCGGACAAGCCCATTTCATCCTCAGTCGAATGGTCGAACAGAACGGGTTCATAGGACGTTAGTTAAGATGATTAGTCATTACGTAAATTCAGAACACACGGATTGGGATGTGTATTTAAATCTGTTGACAAGCGCATATAACGCGAAAGTTCATACAGGAACGGGGCCCTCTCCGTATGAGGTAATTTGTTGTTGTTGTTGTTGTGGTCTTCAGTCCTAAGACTGGTTTGATGCAGCTGTCCATGCTACTCTATCCTGTGCAAGCTTCTTCATCTCCCAGTACCTACTGCTACCTACATCCTTCTGAATCTGCTTAGTGTATTCATCTCTTGGTCTCCCTCTACGATTTTTACCCTCCACGCTGCCCTCCAATGCTAAATTTGTGATCCCTTGATGCCTCAGAACATGTCCTACCAACCGATCCCTTCTTCTGGTCAAGTTGTGCCACAAACTTCTCTTCTCCCCAATCCTATTCAATACTTCCTCATTAGATATGTGATCTACCCATCTAATCTTCAGCATTCTTCTGTAGCACCACATTTCGAAAGCTTCTATTCTCTTCTTGTCCAAACTATTTATCGTCCATGTTTCACTTCCATACATGGCTACACTCCATACAAATACTTCCAGAAAAGACTTCCTGACACTTAAATCTATACTCGATGTTAACAAATTTCTCTTCTTCAGAAACGCTTTCCTTGCCATTGCCAGTCTACATTTTATATCCTCTCTACTTCGACCATCATCAGTTATTTTGCTCCCCAAATAGCAAAACTCCTTTACTACTTTAAGTGTCTCATTTCCTAATTTAATTCCCTCAGCATCACCTGACTTAATTCGACTACATTCCATTACCCTCGTTTTGCTTTTGTTGATGTTCATCTTATATCCTCCTTTCAAGACCCTATCCATTCCGTTCAACTGATCTTCCAAGTCCTTTGCTGTCTCTGACAGAATTACGATGTCATCGGCGAACCTCAAAGTTTTTATTTCTTCTCCATGGATTTTAATACATACTCCGAATTTTTATTTTGTTTCCTTTACTGCTTGCTCAATATACAGATTGAATAACATCGGGGAGAAACTACAACCCTGTCTCACTCCCTTCCCAACTACTGCTTCCCTTTCATGCCCCTCGACTCTCATAACTGCCATCAGGTTTCTGTACAAATTGTAAATAGCCTTTCTCTCCCTGTATTTTACCCCTGCCACCTTCAGGGTCGGAAAATGCCATCACCATTTGATGTGCTCAAACCTCAGGTAGGTTCACAAGATGTGTCAGTGAAGAATTTCGCCAAGAAATTGAGAGAGATTTGGCAAAGGGTACGGAGTGCTAATATTAAAGCTTTGGAGAAACAAGAGAGTATTGGGCAAAGAATAGATAAACTGCCGCAATACAGAATTGTTCAATGGGTATTGTTGCCTAATCCTTATGTTCCGAAGGGTAAAGCGAAGAAGATTTTGACGAAATATTGTGGACCGTATCAGGTAAATGAAATAGTGTCTCCAGTGAACGTAAAGTTGCAGTTACCAACCAAGTCGTCAGTAGTTCATGTGAGTAGGATTAAGCCGTTTGAGGGCGCAGTGGATGCGTTACCGCAGATTCCTCCAGCAGTAACAAAGGGTGTGAGGGTACCGAAGCTAAAAGAACAGCAGAGGAACGTTCCTTACGCACTTAGGTCTAGGGATAAGTAGATTAAGTGTCCTCGGGGAGGAACATGTCGTATTTATTGTTTTTAGGTAATAGGGTATGTGTTGCTTTTACTTGTCATTTGTGTGTTTTAGACGTGGTGCAGGAGTTAGCGGAGTACACAATGTCGAAAGTGGATTGGCACACGACACGTATAGGTAACATGGAGCAGGGGAAATTGAATGTCACTGGAACAGTGCGGGAGTTGACGTCAGACCTGGAACGGTATGCAGCAAATACCAGGAAAGTGTTGAATGGGGATATAGAGGCTATACAGGCGAGATTGAGCCGAATAGACGGGAAAATACAAGTAGCAGCTTTATTGAGGGCATTATCAGACAGGATGGATGATGCGCGTGTCGAATTGGAAGCGTTATATGAAGCTATGCATCACGCAGTGCATGGGCAATTGAGTGCCACTTGTTAGGTCCATATCAGATGCTGAAGGCGTTGCTGAAAGCGCAGAAAGAATTCTCGGAAGGAGTGCATCATGTCGTGCCTCCGGCGAAGCGGAATTTACCGTTATTCTAACGCATGTCTAAAGTGAGAGTAATTACGGATCAGGCGAGTATACACGTAGAAGTGCAATTACCAGTGATGGGTATCAATTCGCGGTACCAGTGTTATACAGTACACCCATATCCAATTAGATGGGTGCACTTGGGAAGTGGGTGCAAGTGCAAACTCGGGAAGTGTTGTTAGTGTCAAGACGGAGGAGTGCTCATGTGGTAACGTCTAAGAAAGATTTGGCAGACTGTTTCAGGGGAAGTGTTTTTATTTGTCCAGCAAAGGTGGTGGCAACCCACAATCATTCGTGTGAGATGCAGTTGTTCTTGGGGAATAAGGGAACCTTAGAAAGCGAAAAGAAGACTGACAGATATATCCAAGCTTGAATTGCAGGGCAGTGGGTTATTGATTAATGGCACTAGATGTGAAATAGTGGGGAAGCATTTTCACCTACCAGCTACTTTCACAGGTACAACAATGATTAACGTTACAAAGCCTAGCTTGTATTATCCAGAGGAACCTCCACACATATTGCCTCGCCAGAACCTAACGTTTATTAACGAGTCCTTGGGAACGTGGAATACTGTCAAAGTTTCGTTGCCTATGCCGAGAGCCAGAGGCAGTAAGTTAGCCAAGAGGTAAGAGGATTGAGCATGTATGGAATGTATCGTCACGCAGGGGCAATGGCCTGGTTATACACAACAGGCGACAGAGAATTGCTTAGCACGCGGGTTTGTGTTAGACGGAGACTTTCGTAGAGTGCAAGACGAGGTATAGCGTCAGCTGTACTGCCGCAACAACACGTAACTCTGTCGCAAGAACACCTAAGGGGCGAGTACGACAGATAAGTCAGCACTATAAGTGGAACGAATGCGGTCATTACAAACGAGCATGACGTCAGGACGTCGCTCATGCTTCCTTTCAATACGCCAGCTTTGATAGCAACAAGGAACTCGCACCCGCAGTTAGACTTGCGGGAGTTGACGTAGCGTTCAGCTTGGTGATCGATATGTTAATCTTTATTAAGGAGATGTTGCAGTAAGGGCAGCCCATCCAGCAGCAGACGTGAGGGGACAGTACCAGCTCTGGTCCTCTCTGCTGCCACTGTCAACCATCAACCCAGGATTAGTAGACATCGCGGCAGACTCACTCGCCGCCAATGCTGACCACGCCAGTGAGCCGTCGTCGAGATCGTGCGGGGCCTAGGCCCTGTGCATCCGCCGTCACAACCGGGTGAGCTGACGACGCTGGGGAACTGCAGCCGTTCCGCCCGTCCACCGCGGACGAGCCACCAGGAGGAGCAGGGAAGAAGACAGGGTGGAATAGAGTACACTCCGCACTACCACAATGCCTCTCGTGTCGACAGCGTCGGGACTCCAACCCAGAGCCTCACACGCAGCAGCTTGCTGTCCGCAGTCGAGCCGGCCGCTCAGCCGGGCGCCGCCAGCCACGCGCGGCCGAAGTAAGGACATTCCTCCTCTACGCCACAGCACGTGGCGCTGCGCTAGCAAGACTGGTGCGGCCCGGATCTGGTGTCATCGCTACGAGTCAGCGAGGACTCGGGGAAGGTCGTTGATATCACCAAGCCACATCGTACTCGGCAGGAATAAAGGTGTTATGAATTAATAATGTTTCTTTGGCGTTTCTGACGCTTCTGCAGCCATTTGCTAGCATCCTGACAACTGGAGAGGTCACCGCACGGCCATCCAGTCCACCGTAGGCGACCGGGACCACCAGGGTGCCTACACACCACATTCAGTGGACCAGGTTTTACAGGATATTGGCATGAGCCCTAGTACAAGCTCCAGGCAAGTGGCTGGCCAACAAGGTGTAAGCCAAAGTATGATCATGTGTATTCTGGATGACACCCCCTACTATTCCTATCACGTACAATGATGATGATGATGTTGAAGATGATGATGATGGATTGGTTTGTGGGGCGCTCAACTGCACTGTCATCAGCGCCTGTACAAAGTCCCAGCTTTTCACAGTCCAATTTTTTAGACAATCCACCCTAGCCACTGTCACTAATGATGATGATGATGATGATGATGATGATGATGACAAAATGATGAGTACAACTCAAACATCCAGTCCCCGGGCAGAGAAAATCCCCAATCTAGCTGGGAATCGAACCCGGGCCCCCGTGATCCGGAGGTAGCAACACTGGCCACTTTTTTTTATTACATTTTGTTCTACATTGTTCGTTGAATTTGATCGGGGCGGACGTCCGATGACAAACGTTCATGTCGTTCGTTGATCTTTTCACTCAGTTTTTTTTATTACAGAGGGTAGCTAACCCTCTGACGGAACACGCTGAGCTACCGTACCGTCTGAGTGCAAGGTTTATCAGCAGAGGGTTTCCCCTCTATGGGAAGGATTTTGTTGATGGTTTTTGCACCACACCATTACGTTTATGGGATTTATGTCATCAGTCCTCTTTACCAACGAAGCAACCTTTACCAAAACTGGCATCATCAATCTGCACCCCATGAAGAGCACTTTGAACATCTGTTGTGACATGGATGCTATGCATCTCCGTATTGTGTTTCGGGACAATTTGTTGTCGTTACGCCGCGTGGGGTCAGCTGACTGGTCTAGGACTCTGCAGTCGTGGACTGTGCGGCTGGTCCTGGCGGAGGTTCGAGTCCTCCCTCGGGCATGGGTGTGTGTGTTTTTCCTTAGGATAATTTAGGTTAAGTAGTGTGTAAGCTTAGGGACTGATGACCTTAGCAGTTAAGTCCCATAAGATTTCACACACATTTGAATATTTGTTGTCGTTACACGCAAACAGACTATTCCCAGTACATGTTCCATTTCCAGTCAGGAATCCGTCCCTGCAATTTGTCGATTTTATTTATGTTCACCTTGTATAGGGTTAAGATATGCGCTTGTTTACATTACAGTCGCCTGAGTAATGGAGCAGCTCGCACGTCACAAACATCATGAGTAAGATGTCATAGTACACGAAATATGCTGCTCATATTTGGGAATTATTTCCCGAAATGTATGGTACAAACAACAAATACCAAAAAAGAACTTTCGACTGGCATTAGCAAATGTTACTATAAGAGTAGCGAAAACGTTTGACTCCATGCTAGCAGAGGACTATATCAGTCAGGATGATGCTGGAAAACATGGCGCTTACATTTTCAATTGTCTTTAAGTATGGTGGTTCCTTGGCCAGTCTATATTGTTCATATATGTCATTGGACAAGAACTCTGCCCTCCTCATACACATAGAACTCTTCCGCATTTCCTATACTTTCTGTAAACTAGATACTGATAACCCCAGTGTCTCGCCTCTGATCAGCAACCTTGGTCGGCGGTCGCACTTTCACAAACATATCCATATCCCTCCATCCCTACACACACACACACACACACACACACACACACACACATATATATATATATATATATATATATATATATATATATATATATATATATATATATCGAAGACAATGAGATCTGCCCTGATACGTATCCCTCCCCACCCATCCTACTGCATATCAGGGCTCTTCTCTTCTTTTCCTTCCACACCCACCCCTATCCCTTTGTTGTGGTATCATTACCCTCCCCACATGCTACCACTCCTCCTCACCCCCTGTCCTTCCAATCGTTTGTATTTCTACTAACTGCTTCGCCTCCTACCTATCATAGGTAGACCCCAGTTTACCCACACACCTCAGCTTCTATGGAACATATTCTCTCCTCTCACAATAGTTTTCCACCCAGTGCAGATGCTTCAGATGTTAGCACTCCGTCTTCAGGCCACAAGGGGCCCATCGGGACCATCCGACGGTCGTGTCATCCTCAGCTGAAGACGTGGATAGGAGGGGCGTGTGGTCAGCACATCGCTCTCCGTCGTTATGATGATTTTCTCGGGCCGGAGCCGCTACTAATTGGTCGAGTAGCTCCTCACTTGGCATCACGAGGCGGAGTGCACCCCGAAAAATGGCAAAAGCATATGGCGGCCTGGATGGTCACCCATCCAAGTGCCGGCCACGCCCGACAGCGCTTAACTTCGGTCATCTGACGGGAACCGGTGCATCCACTTTTTTTTTTTTTTTGTAGATACGGGTGGTTCCAGACTGTAGCTCCTTTTCTTTTTTTTTTTAAAGACATTCTGTCGTGCTGACCACTTTTTTTTTTTTTTTTTTTTTTGCCGGACGCGGGTGTGAACCGTCATCCTCCCGAATGCGAGTTCAGTGTGCTTTTTTATATAATTTTTTTTATTTTTTTTCACTTTTTTATTGTGTTTCTACTTTTTTAAATTGCAAATTATTTCTCTGCCAACTTTTTTTTTGTTTGTAATATGGAAAAAGGCGTCTTTCAGTTACGACAAACAAAATTAGAATGTACATCCGTAGCAACAACAGAAAAAGAGTTCCTCCTAAGCTATGAAATAGAATTTGAAACCAATAGTGTGTTGATAGAGAATAAAGAAAGAAAAATGTAACCAAATCCCGCACGCCATTCCATGTGCATGGCCCATCTGCATACAGATTCCATGTTCCAAATTGGAACAACCTTTCGCAGCCTTTGGAGCTCTAGACTGCGGTCATCCTCTGCCCGATACCCCCCAACTGTGAGGGAGGTTATCGAAGACACTGCGTAAATAGTTCACAAATAGTTGTCGGTATCGGGGGGTACACTCAAGTGTGCTATGACTGTCCTGGAGAAATTGCCAGTAATCAAGTACCATCTTCTCGTCATCCCGAAAGAGGTAGTATATGGACATGCCTTTAAACCATGTGAGAGCGTGAGTCTTCGCAGGTGGGAAATAAGTATCCTCTGGACAAAGGAGGAGCCGTGGCTCAATTGTGCGAGGCGCGACACGTAGGTAGCAGTCGAGGATCTTCTGCACTAGCAGCCATACCTCAAACGCCGATCCACATGTTAAACGGCGTTCGACAGTATCCACGAGGTGGCAACGTGGGCAAAGGGGGGAATCCGTCATCCCAATATCCACTGAGGCAAGGCCGTTGCCCTTCAGATGTTAAGTAGACGAAAATCACCTCATCGCAACTGTGTTTTTTTTAACTATATATATTTTTCGTCCTTTTAGCTGTCCATCATTAATCTTCTTAACCTAAAATGTAAACAGATCTCACATTTTTATTTTTGTATCATATTTGTTATCTCTGTACGATAGCTCTTGGCTGAAGAGGGGAATAATGTACCTCTGACAGCCCAGCCCCCCCCCCTCCAAATATGTAGTGTGGGGGGGGGGGAGGGATGAAATAACAATGGAGGGGGATAAAAACCTCAAGATCCGTCTGGCAGTGGCCTGCGAAGACAGCAGCGCTGAGAGGCAGCTCCGGGCCGGTTCGGCACCGCCTCCCAAACTCTAGATCTCGGCGTGCAGGTGGCGGGCCGGCTGCTCAGGGGGCTGTGGAGGTCCTGCAGCTCGGCCGCCGCGGGCTGGTCACGGTCGCCGACTGCTCCAACGACTGCCTGCTGGTGACGCCAGCGGAGCGTGGAAACAACGCCCCGGTGACTCGATTGTTTGCTTGTCTGGCACCGAAGGAACGCGGCGCCGGCTGCTGTGTTGCTGCGTCGACGTTCTCTTTACGAGAGCCGTGCCAGGCTTTGACGGAATGCGTGACGCATTCTGCGTGTCGGCTTCACCGCCGGCTGCGAGCGTTCAGGAAGGTAGGGGGAAAACCGCGTCCCGGATTTCCTTGTCACCCTGGCGGCGCCGCAACACACGTCCATCCTTCTGAGAAATTCGGCCCCTATTTAATCTGGTGCTGCTTCAGTGAATACTAACTAGAACAGGCGCTCAGACACAACTCTAAATCACCGAGTGAGGTGGTTCAGTGGTTAAGGGGGGTAGGACGTCAAACGGGCCAACACGGAGCAGGAGAGGCACCACAGGACGTTTTACCTTCCACTGTCTATACTTTCACAAACAAATTCATAAAACTTTGTCAGCATGACCAGAAAGGATTCAGGATTCACACTCTCGGCAGTGGAAGTTCAAAAGCGTAACAATTTTGTTTTTCCTATGTTTGAAATTTCATCATTTTTTCACGTACTATTGGATGCATTTGTTACTATACGTACACTTTTCTTCATAAATAGGAGAGAATTTTCGACGAATTTTGCACAGCATACAAACCATACTTACAGGGGTTTGCCCGTTTGTCTTTCTCTTGGTCGTTTCCTTCGCATTGTAACGGGACATCATCCTCTAGCATTACTTTTCCTCAACAGTAGTTGTCGACACCAGTATCATTTTTCGAATTTTGGACTGGTCAGTATTATATAAGCTACTTTCCTGATAACTTCCATATAATTTTATTCACAGTATGTTATATTTCAAGCTAAAATTTATGAAAAGGAATTACTTAGCACACTTAAAATTTCTATTATTAATTACGCATTCAAGTACTGTTTCTATGTTTATTTCTGGATTCATTTATGAAATAATAATCGAAACTAATAGAAATTCATTTGTCAGGAAAAATTGTAAATCCTTTGAAATATTGTTATTTCCGCTGAGTGAGACAGTAGTAAGCATGCCTTTGATATTATCGGACGTATTTTTGTATTTTGTGCGAACAATGTAATTTCGACTTTGTTAATGCGAAAAATCAGAAGACTATATGATATACTAAAATGTGACAAAATATATTAACGTTAGAACAAAAATTCTGCAACAACGATCTTCAAATTTATTTACATCAATTCAACCATGAGGACCCAGAATGTGAGAATTCCAGTTTCAAGAATCAGACTCCTAGACAAGAAGAACTGCAGTCAGCTCTACGTGAAAAGATAAGGAAACTAGAAAGTTTATAGTAATATTCACTCCTCTCAAATCTTCATAAAAGACTAATGTGGGCAATAGCTGCAACTAGGAAGAAGGGGCTAGGTCACAGCAGCTCCATTTTCTGTATCTTCTTGAGCATCCTCTTGTTCTCCATTAAGTGTCCATTCCAACTTAGTCTTGATATTTCTACGTTGCTCCGTAACGGTTCCACTTTCACTATTTCCATTACCCTCTCATTTTTCGTTCTATTTCTCCTTGTTACTCCTGTCTTACTTCTGAGGAACTTCATTTAATTTTCCTGTAATCTGCTTAAACCTCTTTCCTTGATTATCGATGTTTCAGGTGCATACGTCAATATTGGGATGTAGCAACTCCTATTACTTCTTTGTGTTTTTGTGGGACGTCTTTGTTCCAAACAATACTTCTGACACTTCGTAGGATTGCTTCTGCCTGTCTGCCACGTACACTAATCACTCCTAATTTCTTCCATTTTCCTCTATCACACTTCCCAAATACTTGCACTTTCTACCATCTTCACTTATTCACCTACAATCCTCATTCCGCTAGTTGCCCTATTTTTCTTCGTAGTTGTAACATTTGCTCACATTAAGTGCCTCACAGTCTCTTCCCAAGCATCCAGCTATTACTGAACCTCCTCCTCCCTGCTTCCCCAGATCATCAAGTCATCTGTGAACACCAGTGCTCTCGCCTTGTCTTCCCCAGCTTTTCTACCACCTTAGTCATTATTTCATCACAGACCACGCAGAACAAGAGAGGTGACAATGCACACCAATTGCTTGCTGGAACCACTCCCTTCTTCACACCTGCGCAATGTCCTCAATACGTTGCAGATGTCAGTTGCGGTCAGAACAAAATGGTTCAAATGGCTCTGAGCACTGTGGGACTTAACAGCTGAGGTCATCAGTCCCCTAGAACTGAGAACTACTTAAACCTAACTAACCTAAGGACATCACACACATCCATGCCCGAGGCAGGATTCGAACCTGCGACCGTAGCGGTCGCGTGGTTCCAGACTGAAGCGCCTAGAACCGCTCGGCCACATGGGCGGCGGTGAAGCTGTGATAGTCCTAGTTAGCCAACAGTAGATCAAGAACTAGCCTTCAGCAAGGGGAAGGGCCTCGGAAAGGCGTGGCTTAATGCACAACTACAATTATTAAACCTTTCATTGACCGTACAATTACGGCAACAATTTACCGGGAAATGCTGGAACTTCATGTTGCACCTCAGTTACAGGACTTTCAACGGTGGGTAGTGTTTCAACAAGATGGTGCACCCACAGTGGTGGTTATTGTTCACCATTTCTTTCTGGACAGACCTTTCTGGTCTGACGGATAGGCAGAAATGGTCGATCACCGTGGTCCGACATAAGCTCTATTGACTTTTTGTGGGATTACATTAAGAATAAAGTGTTCAGTTCACCAGTTCGTAATGTGTAGACCCTTACGGATCGAATACGAGATGATACAGAGGCGGTGACGGAGAGATGTGGGCAAAGACATGGAGAGAAACTGATTGTCGCCTAGACGTACTACGGGCAACGAACGGAGCATGTGTAGAAATGTTATCTATGAAAGAGCTTTATGACTTAAACATGTTACGTAGCTGTACCTGGCGTAGTTCCTTAGAAATAAAGTTTTGTAAAGAGGAAAAGACTATATGCTTAACATGAATACCTAGCTGCGCGTGGTTTATGTCGTAAATAGTAGGCGCACAATTTTTCTGATGGCTGGTGGTATGTTCGTGGTTTCAGCGCGGGTAACCTCAGGCTATGGATGAAACAAAACAGCCATCCTGCGTGACAAACACCCTCTGTCAAAAGCTGCGACTTGAAATATCCCTCCTACTTGCAGTGACACAGAGCTACTCCGCTTTGAGTCTCCCAGCAAGTCTTTCTACAGGGCCATCCCAAACTCCAGACAGAAAATTTCGGAGTTTGTTTTTGGGTTGTTTTCTGAGTAGTTTAGTATACGGGCCTCGTGGTCTGCCGTGGATTCTTACAGAGTAATTCAGTTTCATTTCATTTGTTTCCGCCATTTATCTTTGTATCTGTGCTGCACTAAAAATATTCACACAACAGAGCAGCCTTCGACTATAAGCTCTGTGTTTCTTGTTTGAAAACAAACTTGTTACGAGCGGTTCTAGGCGCTACAGTCTGGAACCGCGCGACCGCTACGGTCGCAAGGATGTGTGTGATGTCCTTAGGTTAGTTAGGTTTAAGTAGTTCTAAGTTCTAGGGGACTGATGACGGCAGAAGTTAAGTCCCATAGTGCTCAGAGCCATTTGAGCCAAACTTGTTCCCTTCATGCACGATACTTGCTCTCGACAAAAGTAATGCCCATACTGTTCTTTGTTCTTGAGCTTGCGTTTAGTGCTGTTCGGTTGTGTTTCGGATTTGTTTTTCTAGCAGTGTTAGCTATATGTTAACAGTGATACACAACGGTACGGACATGTTTATTCGTGAAGAGTTTGCCGATATGAGATGCGCTGAATACAATAGAAGAACAGTGCGATGACGGTGTGGTGATGCTGCTGTCGCAGCAACGACAACCACAGCACAGTATTTCCGCATAGACGCTCTTCGACGCAGACAGGGTAAAGTTGGTGACGCCATAAGAAAGTCAGCTTAGTCGTCCACAAACCGAGAGATGTCCCTGCTGTCAGATTATCATGGTCCTTCAATAGCTCAGTATGTCCTCACCTGGCACTTTCACTGCAAATTTCGAAGCTATTGCTGCCATTTATTACTTCGCAACTGAGAACACCTGCCAATTTGATTCTCATTTTGAATTTTATAGGAAGAAATAAACGTCCTTCTCTTCCTGCTCCCCCCCACCCCACCCCCCCTCCCTGGCTACCACAAACGCCACCCATCCCTCCCGCCGCCGCCTTACGAGTAGGAAGTACAGGTGAACAAGTTTAGTAGCTCGCTTAGAAAATACCTGTCCGATGTTCTGAAACACTGGAATTCAATCCCATCCCAGTTCTATAGTTTTTTACCGCCTTTACGAGGTATATCAGGTAGCTTTCTTGACTGCCTCTTCGGTACAAATTTAGCAGGTGATTTTAAACTGAGAATGACGTCTTTCGCTACGACATTTTTGTGTAAAGCGTTCTCGGACTTCTTGCCGCGTCAGTTCAGAGTAAACCCTCGAGCTTTCGATCATTACCTCCATCGGCTTCATCAGGAGCAACTGACTGACTGATATTAAGCTAACTTCCCGATGAGCTAGAGACCTAAAATTATAAATGGTGCTCAAAACTTGGAGGCAATGCAACACAGACTCGTTTTCTTGCCTGGTGTGCGGTGGAGGGCACTTTGTTCACCACTCTCAGCTCTCGACGAGAAAGGGACTTGACATTTTAAACACAGCGCGGAACTCGATAGCCATGCAATATTAACTCGCTTTCTTGTCCGGTGTGTGGCGGAGGGTACTTTGTGTACCACTGCCATTTCCCCATTTCCCCCTTTCCCTGTTCCAGTCGCAAACGTTTCGCAGTAAGAACGATTGTTGATCAACCTCCATGTGAGCTTGAATCTTTCATTTTTTTTCCCTTCCGGTCTTTTCGCGTGATACACGTAGGAGGGAGCAGCATATTGGATGAGTCAGGTGAAGAGAAACTGAAATAAACTTGATACTTACCACATTCTCTGTCGAAATCTCATCAAAGTGTTTGAAATCGACTGAAAAAAGTCAGGCACAGGAGACTTAAAAACGTTAAAGAGTTATTTAAATAAAAATAATTTTTAATATATCACGTTTTCAAATGAGACTAAATAGTATAAAATAATTTCTGCTAGCCCCATATGGATTCCTAACCCCATAGAAGTAGTCCTGAGTGTTTGTTGTTGTGAAGTTTGAATAACTTCGAAAATATTTGTAGTATTTAAAACGATAAACATGGGTGCATGCAATGCATAACTGATACGTGAATAATTCACCCCCCCCCCCCTACTATTACACTACTCACTAACTGGTGCATGAATAGTGCACTTCCTCATTATTATCTACTGCGTGCACCCCACGTTTTTCGTTTTAGATCTTTAAAGTACAAGGTGTTTCAAAAAGAATGTACGTTTTTCAAACGCATATGTTTATTAAATTTTAAGACATACGAATGTGAAACTTAACACACATATTTACGAACGTCTCAAGTTCAGATTACAGATGTTCAATGCGTCCCCATTTCAGCGACACGAATAATATCACATCGATACTCAAATTCCTCCCACACTCGGGTAAGCATATCCTCCATCACTGATGTTATGGCACTACGCGTCCGGTTCTAGAACTCTTCCGGGTTCTGTGGGATTGGTGGTACATGGACGTTGTCTTTAACGAAACCCCACAGGAAGAAGTCAGAGGGTGTCAAATCCGGTGTCCGTGGAGCCCACCTGAGACATGCCAAGTCGCCAGCACCTTGACGACCAATCCAGGGGTTCGGTAGAGTTTCATTCAGCATTCAGATATTCACGCACTTGTCGACTCCAGTGAGGGGGTGCCTCGGCTTGTTGAAAAATGAAGTTGTCTTCGTGCAGCCTCGGAAACCACCAGTTTTGTAACATAGCGAGATACTGCTCACCGTTAATCGTTTTTCCATCAAAGAAGAATGGGCCGTAAACAGATGATCGGGATATCGCACAAAACGCATTGACTTTGGGCGAATCTCGTACATGTTCAATGGGTGCATGTGGTTTCTGTAGGCCCCAAATTCGAACATTGTGTTTGTTTAACTGACCACTAACGTGGAAAGTCGCTTCATCACTAGACTCGATGCGTTGTGCGAAAGTGTTATCATTGTCAATAGCATCAAGAATCTCGTTACAAAATTCGACACGTTTGCGTTTGTTATCAGGACGCGGAGCTTGTAACACCTGCAACTTGTACGGCTTCATAACCAACCTACGTCTCAACACACGCCAAATTTTTGTTGTAGGCAGTTGTTAACTCCCGACTGGCACGACGAGTTGATTTTGAAGAGCTACGTTGGAAAGCAGTTTGAATTCATGTAACGTTTTCTTCAGGAACACGAGGGCGGTCAGGACTCTTTCCTTGACGTACACACCCTGAATCTAGAAACTGTCGATACCATCTGCGAATGTTCCACGCATTTGGAGGATCAATTTGGTACCTCAACCTGAAACGTCTTTGCACTGTAATCACGGAATTTCACTTCGCAAACCAGAGAACACAAAATTATTTATGCTGCGGAGTAGCCCTTTTAAACATATGACGGTTACCAAGCAAAACAGAAGACAAGTGACATCTAGCGGCTACTACTATAAACTAGACCACGTATTCGTTTCTCCAATAGCCGAGCCGAAGGGCAGCGATCGATAGTTTGGACAAAATAATACTCTGTAAGACGTATATTCTTTTTCAAATACCCTGTATTTTACAACTATTAAAAATCTACGATCACAAATTTTCAGTACTATCTGTATCAGGTTAGGAATCTTTATGCGGCTATGGAAAATTATTTTATACTTTTTACTCTGATTTAAAAAGTGGAATATTAAAAATTCATTTTTACTTACATAATTATTTTTTTCATTTATCTCTTCTTTCAGCGGTGGAAACGACTTATTAACTTGAAAATGCCAAGTTGCACCGTTGTACGAAGAACGCTGGATGAGCCAGTTCTAAGGTTACGTCACTATTCCCTGTTAGTGCTACACAGTGTGGATCCCAAAAAGCCGGCCGGAGTGGCCGTGCGGTTCTAGGCGCTACAGTCTGGAACCGAGCGACCGCTACGGTCGCAGGTTCGAATCCTGCCTCGGGCATGGATGTGTGTGACGTCCTTAGGTTAGTTAGGTTTAATTAGTTATAAGTTCTAGGCGACTGATGACCTCAGAAGTTAAGTTGCATAGTGCTCAGAGCCATTTTTGGTATCAAAATCTTGAGAAATATTCAGAGATGATAGGCACGAGTGTTACGTAAGCAGTCACCTTTTTAAGACGCTCTACTTAATTCTACTAGGATTATGCCATTTTACAACGATGGGATACTTTCCTTATCAATTTGGGCCTTCCATTTTTCGAAGACTGCACTGTTTGATCTCGAAATCTCGATCTGTGTAGTAATATCATGTTGTTGGCACTGTTACGGAGTGTTTTTCAAATCTAATATACATCCGCAAACTGACATCTCACAGGCATTCTCTTTATCATGCAGCGAAAAAGCATGACAACGAACGGTACACTGACGAGAAGGAGTGGCTCCGTGTAACCATTTAGAATGCGAAGAGCGTGTCTGAAAATTTGCGGACCTCTTTCAACACTTATTTGCGAAATGCATTTTTAATAGTATCGCTACAAAGGGATGCAGTAGCGTGAGGGAACTACACAGACTACAGAGACGTGTATCGGTTTATACTAAACGGCGAAGCTACCTGTCTTCATGAGATCAAAAACTTCAGCGAATCTGAAGGCACAATGCCTGTCCGTCCCAAACTGCAAGCATTTTGCATCTGAGGTTTGTTGCGATGCTCTAATTAGTACTGTCCTTTTTTTTTTAACTCCGTCCGAACAGGCCGTGAAGGCCCAAAGGTACCGACCGGCCACCGTGTCATCCTCAGTTCTCAGGCTTTACTGGATGCGGATATGGAGGGGCACATGGTGAGCACGCCGCTCTCCCGGCCGTATGTCAGTCTTCGTCGCCAGTGCCGCTACTTCTCAGTGAAGCAGCTCCTCAGTTGGCCTCACAAGGGCTGAGCGCACCCCGCTTGCCAATAGCGTTCGGTAGAATCGAAGGTGGCTCGTCCAAGTGCTAGCCATGCCCGACAACACTTAACAATGTCCGTTTTGGTGATCGCATATTTGTCTCTTTCGTTGTTGAGAAGATATTTTCATAGACACAAATTGTTTGGAACCAAAACTGCCTTTTAACGCAATTTTTTATCTTTTATTTTATCATTGGTTTCGATCTATGAGATCATCATCAGATGTGTCTGTTTTCTTAAACTGCTAAGAGATACATAAAAAAACCTGTAGTCAAGATAGGCACTGTCAGTATATGTAAAACTACATTAAAACTGTTAAATGATCCTGAGCCGTGTATGGCTAGCGTTCATGCCATTGGTTCTCTGGCTGAAAGTGCTATTATTGTGAAGTAATGAGATATGGGAGTGTATTCAGTAAAAAGTGCGTAAATAAATAATTAAAAATGAGCAGTGCAGCCGATAACGTATCTGAGTATCCGCCCGTTTGCGTGTCTACCGTACAACATCAATCATCCGCGTCATGTTTGGTCTCCCAGAATGAAACTAATGTAAATCGGGAAAACAGTTTACCACAAAGGAGAGCAATCAAGTGCCAGTGTCTTGTAGCGGGCGTGAGCAAATGCGTGCGGTCATCGCGTTTCCGCATCATCAGCTATCAGCCGCGTCGCAACGGTTATGTGCACGCTCGTACGAGTGAGAACTGTGAACTATAAATTAACTTTTACGAACATTGTTATATTATTACAAGTGTCAAGAAGGGCTGGTGCCAGATATCTGTGTGTACTTGACGAGCGTAAGAACTTTCGTTGGACCATTCAGCTTCCGCATCATCAACAATCACCCGCGTCGTGTCGGATACAAGTATGCTCGTTCAACGGATAATTGTGGACAGATAATGATAACCATTCGCTGTGTATCTATCGCCGAAGGTTCAACCAGAGTAAGACTGTGAAATACGTGTGACGGCGTAAAGTACAATCTGTATGGGCTCCCTAAGTAACGTAAGCCAGCGGAATACTTACGAAGACACTAATAGGAATAAACTGTGATACAAAGAATAATATTTTTGTGAATCTAGATCTTTGAAAACCGAAAGACGTCTTTTAAAAATAATGTAGATAGAGCCTCTTGTAAAACTGTTAATGCAGAAGGGGGCGCATACACTGAGGTGACAAAAGTCACGGGATAACTCCCAATGTCGTGTCGGACCTTCTTTTTCCCTGCGTAGTACAGCTGCTCGAAGTGGTGTGTCCTCAAGAAGTCATTGGAAATGCCCTGCAGAAATACTGAGCCATGCTGTCCATGTAGCCTCCATAATCACGAAAATGTTGACAGTGCAAAATTCTGTGCACGAACTGACCAGTCAGTTATGTCCTAGAAATGGTGATCTCGGCCGCCAAATTTTTCTCTCAAACTCTCCAGAATGTTCTTCAAACCAATCGCGAACCATTGCGGCCCAGTGAGAAGACGCGCTGTCATCCATACAGTGAAGACCATGAACGCCTGCTAATGGTCTCCAAGTATCCGAGCATAATCATTCGCAGTCAACGATCGTTTCAGTTGGACCATAGGACCCGGTCCACTCCACGTACACGCAGCCCACGCCATTACGGAGCCACCACCAGCTTGCACAGTACCTTGTTGACAGCTTGCGTCTGTTCCACACTCGAGCTATACCGTAAGCTCTTATCAACAGAAATCGAGACTTATCTGATCAGGCCACGGTTTTCCAGTCGACTAGGGTCACGAGCCCAGGTTAGACGCTGCAGGCGGCATCGTGCTGTTAGCAATGGCTCGTCTGTCGCATGTTGCCAGAGTCCATTAACGGCAATTTTCCCAGCACTGTCGTAGCGGATACGTTCATCGTACGTCCTACACTAATTTGAGTTGGTTCAAAATGGTTCAAATGGCTCTGAGCACTATGGGACTCAACTGCTGTGGTCATAAGTCCCCTAGAACTTAGAACTACTTAAACCTAACTAACCTAAGGACATCACACACATCCATGCCCGAGGCAGGATTCGAACCTGCGACCGTAGCGGTCGTGCGGTTCCAGACTGTAGCGCCTGTAAGCGCTCGGCCACTCCGGCCGGCAATTTGAGTTGGGTTGGGGTTGTTGTGGGGCAGGAGACCAGACAGCGAGGTCATCGGTCTCATCGGATTAGGGAAGGTCGGGGAAGGAAGTCGGCCGTGACCTTTCAAAGGAACCATCCCGGCATTTGCTTGGAGCGATTTAGGGAAATCAAGGGAAACCTGAATCGGGATGGCTGGACGCGGGAACACTGATTTCTGCGGGTATTCCACGCAGTGTTACTCATCTGTTAGCATTGACGATTTCACGGAAAAGCCGCTGTTCTCTATCGTTGAGTGAAGACCGTGGGCCACTGCGTTGTCCGTGGTCAGAGGTAGTACCTTAAATTTGGTACTCTCGGCGCGCTCTTGACACTGTGGATCTCGGTATATTGAATTCCCCAATGATTTCCGAAATGGAATGTCCCATGCGTAATGCTTTAACAACCACTTCGTGTTCAAAGTCTGTTAATTCCCGTAGTGCGGCCGTAATCACCTCGGGGACCTATTCACATGAATCACCTCAGGAACCTATTCACATCAATCACCTCGGGGACCTATTCACATCAATCACCTCGGGGACCTATTCACATGAATCACCTCGGGGACCTATTCACATGAATCACCTCGGGGACCTATTCACATGAATCACCTCGGGGACCTATTCACATGAATCACCTCGGGGACCTATTCACATGAATCACCTCAGGAACCTATTCACATGAATCACCTCGGGGACCTATTCACATGAATCACCTCAGGAACCTATTCACATGAATCACCTCAGGAACCTATTCACATGAATCACCTCTGGGACCTATTCACATGAATCACCTCTGGGACCTGTTCACATGAATCGCCTCAGGAACCTATTCACATGAATCACCTCAGGGACCTATTCACATGAATCACCTCGGGGACCTATTCACATGAATCACCTCGGGGACCTATTCACATGAATCACCTCGGGAACCTATTCACATGACTCACCTCGGGGACCTATTCACATGAATCACCTCGGGGACCTATTCACATGAATCACCTCGGGGACCTATTCACATCAATCACCTTGGGAACCTATTCACATGAATCACCTCGGGGACCTATTCACGTGAATCACCTCTGGGACCTATTCACATGAATCACCTCAGGAACCTATTCACATGAATCACCTCGGGGACCTATTCACATGAATCACCTCGGGGACCTATTCAGATGAATCACCTCGGGGACCTATTCACATGAATCACCTCGGGGACCTATTCAGATGAATCACCTCGGGGACCTATTCACATGAATCACCTCAGTACAGATGGCACCTCTGCCGATGCACTGCCCTTTGATACTTTGTGTACACGACACTACTGCCGCCTGTGTATGTGCATATCGCTACACCATAACCTTTCTTACGTCAGAGTAATGTTAAATGTAAGCCGGGCCGGTGTGGCCGTGCGGTTCTAGGCGCTTCAGTCTGGTACCGCGCGATCGCTACGGTCGCAGGTTCGAATCCTGCCTCGGGCATGGATGTGTGTGATGTCCTTAGGTTAGTTAGGTTTAAGCAGTTCTAAGTTCTAGGGGACTGATGAACTCAGATGTTAAGTCCCATAGTGCTCAGAGCCATTTTGTTAAATGTAAAATAATATTTTGTTTGTTTCTCTGTACTGTTCTCTGAGGAAACAGTATATGATTATTATAGTTTGATCTCAAAGAAAGTATAAGAAGTAATTTTAGAGTATTGTTTCCTTTCAAATAAAATAAATCTCGCTTTGTAATGTTGAGCTGTTATCGGCGGTGTACAGAAAGCTGAGAAGAAATACGCTTCTCAAGTTCATTTGCTGTAATGGACTGGCAGACACAATTTCAAGAAATGAATACAGAAAGAAATTAATTCAGATAACTATGAAAATCGTAGCGTGGCAGTGCAAAGCTGTTTTCTATCTTCGCCGACTTCATTAACCAAAAGATAAAAGAATCAAGTCCTTTCCTACATTGATGGTAAAAGAAATACGCATTTGCAGAAAAAGGATAATTTCACTGGCAACACTTTTATCTTCGGGTAGCAGCATAAAGCCGTTCAGGAAAAACGCAAATAGAGCTGAGATTCAGTATTCCATTTTTACTGTACTATTACATATATGACACTCTAGCCTGGAGCCGAAGTTGAAATATAAAACTGCAGCATGTCGTTTCGCAGAATTATTAAATGTTTTACTACAAGTCAAAGGCAACAGACGACAAATTATCAAATCGGCAGTGCCGTTCGTGAGTATTCGAAAAGGGACTGCTCTCAAGCTTCTCATTTGGCCTTGCAAGGCTGAGTGGATCGCAACGGGCCGCAACTGCAGATTTTGTATGCCATTCCAGGTACAGAGCATATTTCTGCCCATTCGAAAAACATCACATTTGCTGCACAGCGGTCAGTCACAAGGCGCGCTGGGCAACCGTAGCCCTTGGCTCTCTGCCCTTTAAAGGTGCCACGGGACTCCCACGTCCCTTCACAAGTGCTCTCGATGACCCTTGTACTGTGACTCGCCCACGCTCCAGGGCAGTCAGTCACCGCAGTAAGCAATGTCAGTATCAAAACGCCTGCTGACATTTGCCAATAAACACTCATAAAATAAACAAAAACAAACTATTTAACACAGACACCTGCGATCTACCGGCTGGTTGTGTTGGCTTAACGCTACATTAACATTTTTCCGAACCCCAGGTCACTTAAAGGTTACTTCTCAATTTCTTTCTCCTTTTTTTGTGAATATTTGGCTCTCATTCAGCATCATTGTATCTCTTTGTAATTACCGTTTCATGATACCGTCGCAACTGCAGCTGTATTACATCTACATCTACATATATACTCCGCTAGCCACCAAGCGATGTGTGGCGGAGGGCACAACTCGCGCCAAAGTCATATTTCCCCTTCCCCCCCGTTCCTCTCACGGATCGCGCGAGGGAAAAAACTACTGTCCGAACGCCTCAGTACGAGCTCTTATTTCCCTTATCTTTGAATGATGATGATCGTTATGCGATTTGAAAGTTGGTGCTAATAATATATGCTCTACATCCTCGGTGAAGACTGGATTTCGGAATTTAGTGAGCAGCCCCTTCTGTTTAGCGCGTCGTCTATCTGCAAGTGTGTCCCACTTCAAACTTTCTATGAGATCTGTAACGCTCTCGCGATGGCTAAATGTACCAGTCACGAATCTTGCCGCTCTTCTTTTGACCTTTTCAATCTCTTGAATGAGACCCAACTGGTAAGGGTCCCATACAGACGAACAATACTCCAAGACTGGATGAACTAACGTATTGTAAGCTATTTTCTTTGTTGAAGGACTGCATCGCTTCAGGATTCTACCAATAAACCGCAATATAGAGTTCGCCTTACCCGCTACTTGTGTAATCTGATCATTCCATTTGAGATCATTTCGAATAGTCACACCCAGATACTTGACTGATGTTACCGCTTCCAAAGACTGATCATTTACTTTGTATTCATACATTAATGGGGATTTTCGCCTTGTTATACGCAGTAGGTTACACTTACTAATATTGAGAGAAAACTGCCAGTCATTACACCACGCATTTATTTTCTGCAAATCCTCATTGATTTATTCACAACTTTCGTGTGATACTACTTTCCTGTAGACTACATCATCATCGGCAAACAGTCTAAGGTCGCTGTCAATACCATCAACCAGATCGATTACGTCAGTGAGATGGCATTGTGTAAATTCCGCTGTGTTGCGACAAAAGAAACAAATGCTAATATCGTAGCAAGAGTAACATAGGCGCTACCTAAACTTCGCCACTGAAGATGCTTCTCTGAACAAGAAGAAGAAATAAGGTAAGAAGTCTGGACCAAATAAATCGCTCCTTTCGCTATGATTTAGGCCATATCCTGTAACCCAGTGTATTTTTAATAATGAACATTGGGGACTGAAACTTGCCAAAGGATTTTATTTCTCTACTTGAATGATCTAAAAGAAACGATTCACAGCAAAGGGTGCACCATCTACGATGGTTGCCCAGAAAGTAACGCACCGCATATTTTTCATCAACTACAGGGCTATTACAAATGATTGAAGCGATTTCATAAATTCACTGTAGCTCCATTCATTGACATATGGTCACGACACACTACAGATACGTAGAAAAACTCATAAAGTTTTGTTCGGCTGAAGCCGCACTTCAGGTTTCTGCCGCCAGAGCGCTCGAGAGCGCAGTGAGACAAAATGGCGACAGGAGCCGAGAAAGCGTATGTCGTGCTTGAAATGCACTCACATCAGTCAGTCATAACAGTGCAACGACACTTCAGGACGAAGTTCAACAAAGATCCACCAACTGCTAACTCCATTCGGCGACGGTATGCGCAGTTTAAAGCTTCTGGATGCCTCTGTAAGGGGAAATCAACGGGACGGGCTGCAGTGAGCGAAGAAACGGTTGAACGCGTGCGGACAAGTTTCACGCGTAGCCCGCGAAAGTCGACGAATAAAGCAAGCAGGGAGCTAAACGTACCACAGCCGACAGTTTGGAAAATCTTACGGAAAAGGCTAAAGCAGAAGCATTTCTTAAACGGGAGATTGGAGAACCGATGGATCGGTCGTGGTGGAGATCATGATCAACAATTCATGTCATGGCCTCCACGCTCTACCGACTTAACCCCGTGCGATTTCTTTCTGTGGGGTTATGTGAAAGATTCAGTGTTTAAACCTCCTCTACCAAGAAACGTGCCAGAACTGCGAGCTCGCATCAACGATGCTTTCGAATTCATTGATGGGGACATGCTGCGCCGAGTGTGGGAGGAACTTGATTATCGGCTTGATGTCTGCTGAATCACTAAAGGGGCACATATCGAACATTTGTGAATGCTTAAAAAAACTTTTTGAGTTTTTGTATGTGTGTGCAAAGCATTGTGAAAACATCTCAAATAATAAAGTTATTGTAGAGCTGTGAAATCGCTTCAATCATTTGTAATAACCCTGTATTGTTTATTGAACATAATGGGAATTGGACACATCCTATTTGTCCACGTAATCACCATTCCGTTCTGTGGCCTTCCTCCACCGCGGAAAAAGGACGTGTATGCCCTGTCGGTACCAATCCTTGTCCTGGAGGCGGAGCCAGTGCTTCAGTGTGTGAATCACCCCCAGATGCAGCGCCCACTACCGAGGCGTCAGTTCTCACGAGTGACATCACCTCGCTGCAACATGTCAGGTGTGTCAGCCGTGGATGTTCCCCCGACCGCTGCAAATCGTGGAGCTGCGCCGAACCGTCTTCTGATGGCCTCACCCTCTATGCCCAGCGAATAACTGTACTTCTGTCCACAGCAGATGCTCCATAGACTTTACACAAGCGTTTGTGAATATTCCCCACAGTTTTTATCTCCGCAGAGGGAAATTCAGTGACGGCACGTTGCTTGTCACGTACGTCACCCACAGACGCCATTTTGAAACTGTTCTGCAACTACGCTATCTGGTCGGAACTGATGGAAACTTGGCGCGCTCACTTAGGAGGCTTCAAATATTACATATGTAACGTTTCTCATTCGTGGCAATGTTTTCGGCTGAGAAAAAAAAAGCGGTGCATTACTTTCTGGACAACCCTCGTATGTGTTCCCATCACCATTCAAAGTGAATCCTCGAACAGTTTCACCTCAAGTATCTTTAGATCCGTTAAAGACATTGCCATTTTTCACCTTGATGAGCAATTACAAGCGACTGATAAAAGGAATCGATAGCGTTAGTAACGGACAGAACTATGCACCTTTTTGGCTCCAGAATAATAATTTTTGCAGTTCTCACAGCCTGTAGAATCCTATAGAATCCTCGTAAAGAGCAAAATAGATTATCAGTATCGCTGCAGAACTAGAAGATACATGACATGAATATGTTTAGTCCTTCATTCACATGATCGAAAAGATGGTATGCTGTTTGGTGTGAATTTTTTCATATTTCTCATATCGCTGAGATGCAGAAAGAAAATGTTTTTCAAGTTTTAGTATCAGCTGTTCATTGTTAAAATCACACTTGGTTATAGGATTCCACTGAAATTTGCATTTTGCTTTCAGAGAAGCGTCGTCAGTGGCGCAATTTGAGTAACGCCTACATTTCTTTTATGTCATGTTAAAATTTGCTTCTTCAGCCAGAATATGGTAAAAATTTACTCAATGTTTCCTCCCTAACATGCTAATGCAGTTACAATTGCGATAGAATCATGAAACAGTTGTTTATTTAACGAGTAGCTGAGGACAACTCAAGTCAATAGCTTATGAAAAATCACATTCTCAATATTAAATTAAAATTTCTTTGCTTATATTGTTGTGAAGCCACATTAATTCTTATTTCACCGGCTGTCGATGACCCCTTCAAAATTACGTTATTCTATTGAAAAAGTCTGCAGTTACTCATATATAGCATCAGATAGGAAAGTCCTACATGTTAACCAATTTGCAAAATATTTTCCTCTTGCATTCTATTTTTTGCTAACATCTGGTTTAGATATCTTGAATGGTTTATGAGATAGTAAACGCGAGCGGAAGTAAACGCGCTTTGTACTATCAATTTTGTGAAGACTGGAAGCAGACATAAATCTGCTCACCTGTTAAAAGTAAAATGCAGTATTTTAGCTTCATTTCATACACATCAGTTTATGATGTAATACGCACAAAATAAACGCAAATGCATAGCGACTCGTTTTCTCATTTTGCACTATTCGAATTTCGTGCAGTGAGGTATATATATTCTCTAAACATCGCAATAACCGTGATCATTAATGAAATGCTAGGCATTTCATCGTGAAGGTGACGAACAACGATATAAAATGTGCAAGGATCACATATTTTCACCGAACAGCTCTTTAAAATCGGGGAGAAAGTTTGCAGACAAGGTAGACTATGATCCGTTCGTATAGGCACTGCTGCACCTTGACTAGCCGGGCTAACCAGCGTTCTCTGCGCACACCCGCAGGCGCGTATTGAGTGCTTCGGACAGTGCGGCGAGTCAAAGGTATCCCGACACCTGGCTGAAAATGACTTACAACTTCGTGGCGCCCTTCATCGATAATTCTGGAATTCAATATAGTGTTGGCCCACCCTTAGGCTTGATGACAGCTTCCACTCTCGCAGGCATACGTTCAATCAGCTGCTTGAAGCTTTCTTTGGGAAGGACACTCATTCTTCACGGAGTGCTGCGCTGAGGAGAGGTATCGATGTCGGTCGACGATGCCTGGCACGAAGTCGGCGATCCAAAACATCCCAAAGGTGTTCTATAGGATTCAGGTCAGGACTGTGTACAGGCTAGTCCATTACAAGGATTTTGCTGTCGTTTAACCACTCCGCCACAGGCCGTGCATTATGAACAGGTGCTCGAACGTGTTGAAAGGTGCAATCGCCATCCCCGAATTGCTCTTCAACTGTGAGAAGCTATAAGGTGCTTAAAACATCAATGTAGGCCTGTGCTGTGATAGTGCCACGCAAAACAACAAGGAGTGCAAGCCCCCTCCATGAAAAATACGACCACATCATAACACCACCACCTCCGAATTTTCCTGTTGGCACTTCACAGGCTGGCAGATGACGTTGACCCGACTTTCGCTATACCCACGCCCTGCCATCGGTTCGCAACATTGTGTACCGTGATTCGTCACTCCACATAACGTTTTTCCACTGTTCAGTCGTCCAATGTTTACGCTCCTTACACCAAGCGCTGCGTCGTTGGCATTTACCGGCGTGATGTGTGAGTCATGAGTAGGCGCTCGACCATGAAATCTCACCTCTTGCCTAACTGTCATAGTACTTGCAGCTGTGGCCGAGCGGTTCTAGACGCTTCAGTCCGGAACCTCGCTGCTGCTACGGTCGCAGGTTCGAATCTTGCCTCGGGCATGGATGTGTGTGATGTCCTTAGAATAGTTAGGTTTAAGTAGTTCTAAGTCCAGGGGACTGATGACCTCAAATGTTAAGTCCCATAATGCTTAGAGCCATTTGAACTATTTGAGTACTTGCCGTGGATCATGATGCAGATTGGAATTCTTGTGTGATGGTCTGGATAGATGTCTGCCTATTACACATTACGACCCTCTTCAACTGTCGGCGGCCTCTTTCAGTCAACAGACGAGGTCGGCCTGTACGCTTCTGTGGAGTACATGTCCCTTCACGTTTCCACTCCCCTATCACATCGCAAACAGTGGAATTAGGGGTGTTTAGGAGTGTGGAAATCTGCGTACAGATGTATGACACAAGTGACACCCAATCACCTGACAACGTTCGAAGTCCGTGAGTTGCGCGTAGTGCCCCATTCTGCTCTCTTACGATGCCCAATGACTACTGGGGTCGCTGATATGAAGTACCTGGTAGTAGGTGGCAGCACAATGCACCTAATATGAAAACATGTATGTTTTTTGTGGTGTCCAGATACTTTTGATCAAATAGTTTATGTCCAGAGTTACAATTTGAGGCGGACCTCGCCGCAGCTGCTGCAGTAGCTGGACTAGCAAGGAGAAGTCCCCAGCGGTGCTATCGGCTTTTTTAAACCATCTAAACGGTCATGCAGGTTAAGATCCCACATATCACACACTGCAGCCATTCACTCTGGTGGGCCCTCATTTGCGAGTAACTGAAGAAAAAAAATTCGGAATTTTGTGTGACACTCCGTAGCATTAAAAAAGGTGGCTTAGATAGTTTGGTTCTCTGGTGTAATCGGTAGGATAATAACTTAACATGCAGGAGGTTGTGAATTGGATTCACGTCAGGTCCACTGAAGTTTTTTTCTTATTATTTATGGAAATGACTTTATCATTATTTTTATTCATTTAATTGATTTAAATGTAGGTTTTTATATCCGTTCCTTTGTCACATCATTTTAAACATAGTATCAACTTCTTCATTTGCTCTCATTTTTCTTTCTATCATTCTTTTTCCACTTTCAATCTTTTTTTTAATTAATTTTATGTATCAATTTTGATTTAACTTCTTTTGATTTATCACCCTGTTTTTACGTGCACATTATCGCGTTCATTATATCTATTTCTAATTTTGTTCGAATTTCGCTATTCTTATGAACCCTTCTTCCATTTTAATCTTCATTTGTGTGATTTTGTCCATAGTGCAGTAGGTATTTAGGTTATGTTTTAAATGTCTGTATGACGAATACCATACAAGAAATATTGCACATTTGGTAACGAAAAATATATTGTTCACTCCGCTGCACAGTCAATACAAATAGATTATTTGGTCTTTTCTTAACTGAGAGATCGGAATTTTCAAATAACTCAATGTTTTATCAGACAGATATAATCACATTCATATTCACAAAACTTACAATTGGAAAAAGAATTATTTAGAGAGAAAATGAAAAACGTTCATGAGGTGATTAAAGTAACGTGACAAAAGAATAAAAATAAACAATTACATTTAAACCAATTAATTGAACAAACATAATGATCAAAGTCAAATCTAAGAGCACAGGTAGTTCCAGTTTTCAAGAAGGGTAGTCGAGCAGACTCGTAAAACTATAGGCCGATATCTCTGACATCGATCTGTTGTAGAATTTTAGAACACGTTTCTTGCTCGCGTATCGTGTCATTTCTGGAAACCTAGAATCTACTCTGCAGGAATCAACATGGATTCCGGAAACAGCGATCGTGTGAGACCCAACTCGCTTTATTTGTTCATGAAACCCAGAAAATATTAGATACGGGCTCCCAGGTAGATGCCATTTTCCTTGAATTCCGGAAGGCGTTCGATGCGGTTCCGCACTGTAGTCTGATAAACAAAGTGAGAGCCTACGGAATATCAGACCAGCTGTGTGGCTGGATTGAAGAGTTTTTAGCAATTAGAACACAACATGTTGTTCTCAATGGAGAGACCTCTACGGACGTTAAAGTAACCTCTGGCGTGCCACAGGGGAGTGTTATGGGACCATTGCTTTCCACAGTATATATAAATGATATATTAGACAGTGTCTGAAGTTCCATGCGGCTTTTCGCGGATGATGCTGTAGCATACAGAGAAGTTGCAGCATTAGAAAATTCCAGCGAAATGGAGGAAGATCTGCAGCGGATAGGCACTTAGGTGCAGGGAGTGGCAACTGACCATTAACATAGACAAGTGTAATGTATTGCGAATACATAGAAAGAAGGATCCTTTATTGTATGATTATATGATTGCAGAACAAACACTGGTAGCAGTTACTTCTGTAAAATATCTGAAAGTATGCGTACGGAACGATTTGAAGTGGAATGATCATATAAAATTAATTGTTGGTAAGGCGGGTGCCAGGCTGACATTCATTGGGAAAGTCCTTAAAAAAATGTAGTCCATCAAAAAACGACGTGGCTTACAAAACACTCGTTCGACCTATACTTGAGTATTGCTCATCAGTGTGGGATCCGAACCAGGTCGGGTTGACAGAGGAGATAGAGAAGATCCAAGGAAGAGCGGCGCGTTTCGTCATATGGTTATTTGGCAGGCGTGATAGCGTTACGGAGATGTTTAGCAAACTCAAGTGGCAAACCCTGCAAGAGAGGCGCTCTGCTTCGCTGTGTAGATTGCCCGCCAGGTTTCGAGAGGGTGCGTTTCTGGATGAGGTATCGAATATATTCCTTCCCCCTACTTATACCTCCCGAGGATATCACGAATGTAGAATTAGAGAGATTCGAGTGCGCACGGAGGCTTTCCGGCAGTCGTTCTTCCCGCGAACCATAGGCGACTGGAACAGGAAAGGGAGGTAATGATAGTGGCACTTAAAGTGCCCTCCGCCACACACCGTTGGGTGGCTTGCAGAGTATAAATGTAGATGTAGATGCAGATTTAAAAATAAAAGAATCTTACTGCAGGTGACGAAATTCGAACCCACAACCTCTTGCATGTGAAGCTATTATTCAACCGATCACACGGCACAACCAGATTCTTTGAGCCTGACGTTTTAATGCTGCTGCGTGTCATGCAAAATTCCGGATTTTTTTTCTTCAATTACTCGGAAACGACGGCCCACCACAGTGAATGGTTGCAGGGTGGGATTTTAACCTACATTATAGTATATTTGCCTTTGAAAAGTCGATCGCACGGCTGCATACCTCTCCTTGTAAGTGTTTCTTGCTTAAACGAGACGGATTTACCTCTCGATTACTTCTGTCATTACGGTCTCGTCTCTTATTTGGGTAGTAGTTTCGTAAACTGACCCATGAAGCTGATAATTAAAATCGTTTCTCCGTCAAAACAGTTTCTCCGCCAGAACATACAACGCCCTCAGCCAAGTAGTTCCAGATTACATTTCCTTGCTCATTTATTACATAAATGTTGTGCCTTGCATAGTTTTGTTTCTATACGTGTAATGTTTCGAAATTGGCGTAACAAGTCGTTGACTGTCGTTAATTGGAGATTCTTATTTGTGGTATGCCGGTAACATCCTGGAAAGTAAAGTTTTTGTAAAATCAAGATTTTGCGTACCATGTGGTGGTTAGTAAGCACGAGGTACTTTGTGTTACCAGGTACTGATTATGAGGCCAGGATCCCTGCGATTGTACGAAACACGCTTGCTATCACATGCTGCTTAGGTATTTGTGGTTATTTAATTCAGTTTCTAGATGTTTTTATTTTGCTAACTGTGGGGAACAGAAGCCTTTCTGACACACACTTGTGTAGACTGAGATGTAGAATCTAAATAGTTGACGTATAGTATTATCTGTATTTTTCGTGTCGTGTAATTACTGTTATTAAATCCATTTTTTTAGAATTCCGGACCTCAGTCGGTAAAAACGGGACCCTTATAATTAGGATCACTTTGTTGTCCGTCTGTCTTTCTGTATGTCTGTTAAGACTCCTTTTTCTCAGGAAGGGGAAAACGTAACAAGTTGAAATTTATGTCACATAGTAAGGTCTACGATCCAGTGACTGCGCAAAAAAATTAAGCTTCTAAACACTCAAAAGATATGGCCATTTATGTCACATATATTGATACTCGCAAACTCATCAAAACCTACAGATTAACTATCAGTATATGTAATCAAGTTTGTACGGAACCTTCACAGCTCCAGTCCTACTAGCACTTGACCAGTTTTTTTTTTATATGCTGTCTAAATGAAAAACGGACTTGGTGTGTCTGGTAATGGAGATCTCGTTTAACCTACATGATTTGTCTTAGGGCGAACAGTGTGCTAGATGTGAGGAACATGTACGCTTTTATCTCGTAGTGTTGCGCATGTAAATTTGTTGCATGTGAATAATGCACTCATATTTTCCTTTTCTTGTGTCTAACTCACGTGTTATGCAGAATTGTTTCGCATTTCTTTCATCACATGTCGTCTGTTCGTAGCTGCTATTATTTTTATTAAAACTGACCACTCTGAAGATTGAATTATTATTACGGTCTGAGAAATAGTAAGAGAAGACATGCATTAAGAGATTCAAGGTTTTAGAAAACACGTGGTCAAAAAAATGGTTCAAATGGCTCTGAGCACTATGGGACTCAACTGCTGAGGTCATTACTCCCCTAGAACTTAGAACTAGTTAAACCTAACTAACCTAAGGACATCACAAACATCCACGCCCGAGGCAGGATTCGAACCTGCGACCGTAGCGGTCTTGCGGTTCCAGACTGCCGCGCCTTTAACCGCACGGCCACTTCGGCCGGCAAACACGTGGTCAGGACCAAGCAATTCCACTGGACGACCATTTGCCGCGAGGCATGGTAGCTGTAGCATCGGTTTTCTTACAGCCTTAATTGCCAGTGTCAAGCAGTCTGCAAACAAAATTACAGGCAAGCGTCAATTTGTCTGCTAACTCCACATGGCTGCTAGAACGTTTCTGATCTGGTGAGGTACAGAATAATAAAACACCTGGTATAGGTCGTCCTTGTGCCATCAGAAATTTCATCTGGTGTATGCTCTTGTACGGGGTGTTCAAAAAGTGTCTCCGCAGTGCCGTATGATTGTTAGCCGCGCGTGACGTATGGTTGTTCGCCTGCCTGGGCTACTTCCCTTCAAGTGGACTCTCCCAACATTCCAATGTTTCGTTTATCTCAGCCAGCGTCAGTAGTATCGTTGGCGCGTGTCGTTAAGTGATGACGCGAACGTTTAAGTTTAGTTCCTTTGTTCGTTTGTTTCGTTTTTGTCACTGTTAAAATGCTAATCGTTGAAGAACGTGTGTTTTTTGTCGAACAAGTGTTCAAAGCTGACTGTAAATACACAGTTTCAGTTCGTCAAACATTTAATTCAGTTTTCCCGGAGACAACGCTTCCACATCGAAATACGGTGCGAGAATTGATTAACAAATTTCGAAGTACGGGTTCAGAGACAGATGCACCGAGAAGTGGTCGTCCTAGAGTTTTGTCTGAGAATAAACTACTCGAGGTTTCCGATAAAATGTCCATGAGTCCGAACAAGTCAGTAAGAAAACTCGCCCAGGAAATCGATGTTAGTGCCGGAACGACCCGCACAGCTGTAAGAAAAAAATTACAACTTTTCCCATACAAAGTGACAGTCGAGCAAGAACTGAAAAACACTGATCATGGCAAGAGACTGCATTATTGTCAATGGTTCAACAATTTCGTTCAACAAAATGGAAGGGATATTCTTAATGAAACGTTTTCCACTTATGAGGCGTGCTTTCGTTTCTCCGGGTACATGAACTCGCAAAATTCTCGCATGTGAAGTACTTCCAATCCATTGTGTATCCATGAGGAACCACTTCATTCTGTGAAAATAGGAGTTTGGATTGCAATTTCTAGACGTCGGATTGTGGGTCCCATATTTTTCAACGAAACAATAAACGCACAACGATACTGCAGTCATATTCTGTACCCATTCATAGGAGAACTTGTGTTAAGTGAAATACTGAACGCTTATTTTCAACAAGATGGTTCAACCGCGCGTACTGCTCGCGTTTCAGTGTCACTGCTTGCTGACGTTTTTGGTGATCACATAATTTCACAGGGACTTTGGCCTCTACGATCGCCTGACCTAACACCATCTGACTTTTTCTTCTTGGGTGCAGCGAAAGCAACTGTCTACAAAAACCGTCCAAAACCCTTCGATGAATTGAAAACTGCACTATCCACTTTCACTGTTTCTGTTACAGAAGAAATGTTACAGCTTGTGTTTGGAAACATGATAGACGAATTGAATTGTGTAATCAACAACAGGGGGGACTCTTTCAACATTTAATGTGAAAATTTGTAAGTAAAAATGAATATTCAATAAATTAATTACTTGTATTTCACCGAGTTTCATTTCGGTATATTCACTGCGGCATACGGCACGCGCGGCTAACAATCATACGGCACTGCGGAGAGACTTTTTGAACACCCCGTATAAATAATAATAAATTGATGCCGTCCCGTGTAAATAATAAGTCAGCTGCAACATTCGCTATAGTCAGATGCAAATGTTTTCAGCCTGTTGCGCTTGTATACACGTTACTATTCACACGTTCATTTATACTCAGCATCAGTCAGATGTGCTTTTGTATTCAGCGTGAGTCCGATGTATTTTTGTAGTCAGTATCAGTCAGATATGCTTCTCTGTTCAACATTAGTCAGATGTGCTCACATATTCAGTCAGCTGGTTGGTCGGTAGATTTGGGGGAGGGGACCAAACAGCGAGGTCATCGATCCCATCGGCTTAGGGAAGGATGGGAAAGGAAGTCAGCCGTGCCCTTTCAGGGGAACCATCGCGGAATTTGCCTGAAGCGATTTAGAGAAATCACGGAAAACCTAAATCAGGACATGGGTTTGAACCGCCGTCCACCCGATGCGAGGCCAGTGTGCTAACCACTGCGGCAGTTCGCTCGGTATATTCAGTCAGAGCAATATTGTTTAAAATAACACACAGCCTGAATCATACTAAATTTCACAGTTAACTGAAGAGATTAAGCTGTGACTGCTGTGGATATGCACATCTGAGTCTGCTGATACCAAGATAAATTGGAAACAGGAACATCAGTAAAATATTATGTAGCAATTTTTGTAACAACAGACCGTATTCTGGATTTACAGTATATCATACTTATCTTGCTGTAGTAGTTTGCGTGGTTCGTCACAGCAGTTAGATGGAAAACCTTACATAATATGGAAAACAAAGAAGTAAATGTTTTAAATCACTTCGTTCGACAACTTGTTCCCCACCACAGTTCGCTCTCGAGACTTCAGTTTTACACGAACTTGTATACTCCCAAAAGCTTCTGACGTGGAGGCAAGTGTGCCTGTATGACCTCGGAGATGAAGTGCCCCATGGGTAGGTAAATTAAGTTTTGACTGTGATAAGGTGCTGGAATTCCACATATCTCGCCTTTCCTGCGCTCGAATGCCATGCCTACTTCCAGCATAATGTCTGACTTCATCCCGTTCACGTTGAGAGACGTTTCATTTTAGACCCCTTTCATGTCGCCTATTCGTGTGTGCGTCGGTAGGCACTTGTCCATCTCAAAAATCTTTAGTAACTTACTCCTCTGCTGGGGCAGTACATCTCTGGGTGGGATCTGTAAGACATGTTCCAGCAAGCTTTTCTGAGCTTTGATGGGACTTAACCAATTCGGAAACTTGGCGGCAGAATCGGTCTGGGAGGCCTAATGGCCGACAAAGACATCCTTGCCTTCTGCCTGCTCCCTTGCTGTCAACGTGGCCGTCCTACCTTGTATTATAGATGCTTTGTATCATGATAGTGGAGTCAATTTATTCAACTGAATTTTTTCTGAATTATGGTGAGATGTTGTCAGATCGAGCTGCATTTACGTGACCGTACGTTACTTGGTTTTCATATTACACTACATTAGATTTCATCCTGCAATATAGTTTGTAGTCTAGTTTAACTTGGGAAATTTAAGGTCAGGTTCACACACTCACCTTTCCAGAACTTGTGGGATCAATACTCACTTTTATTTTAGTCACCTAAAGTTTCAAGTTGCTTAGTTCATTCCTCTTTTGATCATCAAATGATATTTCAGGTATTTATGTTAATTGTGGTGACTGTTTTTGTTGAACCCAGATGGTAATGTAATGAGATGAGCTATAGCCACAGTCACGCACCAAATCTAGGACATTCATAACTATCTCCCCCAACTGCAGTCGTTGACCTGTCAATATACAAGGAGCGAAGCATTTCCGTGTCGCTTGATTACCTTGAG